>NW_004949106.1:6178328-6181751 GCF_000317375.1 Microtus ochrogaster | reverse complement strand
TTTTCATGGAGAATGGGTGCTGCTATTTGACTTCACCTCTTTATTAACTGACCCTAAAAATATCCACAGCCTTGTTTCTCATTATGTGTGATGTCAAAGCAAACTGCTGATTTTGCAGGTGAAGTGAATAGCTGCTCAGCTCAAAAAGAGCCCGGCCATCAGCCCTGCATTCTGCTAACCCAGTGTGTGTACCACCTTCTTGGCTCGAGTCAGAGGGCTCTTTAGAAAGCTCTTAGTCATTATCTTCAGGTGTGACACAACTGCCTACTTTTCAGCAAGACTCATTTATCATTTTTTTTTGCCAAAGAACTGAATTATTTAAGCTCTCTTTCCTGTTATCTTTTTGAAAAGTCTGACATGACTTTAATGTCAGTATTTTTTTTTTAACTAGAAAAGAACATATGTTATATTTTGAAAACTGGCTGAACTTGACAGCATGGGAATTGACACTCAGAATATGTAATTTTCTAACATTGCCTCGTGGGACGTATGTATGTTTACTTTAAGGGCCTGAAACTGTAAAGCTTTCTACATAACACTCCCGAGATTGCATTAAAGACAGTTTAAAGGAAAATTTAGAAAAAAAAAATCAATCCATCTGGAGCTGTTGGGTATGGAAAACCCTTGGTAAGTAGACTTGCTTTAAGGCCAGGCAGGCATGCCCATTGCCCCACGTAAAACAGTAAATGGCGGTAACCATTGTAACTGCTACATGGAAAAATAGAACTACAAATCCTTCAATTCTCTCTAGCTAGAATGGGGTAAGGACAGAAAAATGCCCCTTCAAAATACCTGGAGAATGACACTGTACCCACAAACTGCATCTTCCATCCATTGTTCTGCCTTCTGCATAGTTAGCCTGCTTCTCTCTGGTCATGGCACTACGGTGTTTCCTCAGCAATGTTCTCTTCAGCACTTAAACTCCTTTTACTGTATTGAGTTAGCGGGAGCAAGGAGTTTGGATAGCTCAGGTTATTATACTTATTCACAGCCTGAGTTCAGAAGTGACCATTTCTCATGAAATAATTGAAAGTTACTGGGGTTATGGTGTCCTTACATTTCATTTAGCACACACACACACACACACACACACACACACACACACGTAAAAAAAATACAGTCAAAATGGTCTCATGAAGCCGGGCGGTGGTGGCGCACGCCTTTAATCCCAGCACTCAGGAGGCAGAGGCAGGCAGATCTCTGTGAGTTCGAGACCAGCCTGGTCTACAGAGCTAGTTCTAGGACAGGCTCCAAAGCCACAGAGAAACCCTGTCTCGAAAAACCAAAAAAAAAAAAAAAAAAAAATGGTCTCATGATACTTTTATAGTTTCAACTTGCAATACCAGTGGTCAAAAATCCTAAGAGAGAATTAAATTTTATAAGCTCAGTGAACAGACCTTTTGTTGTCCGTTTCATTTTGCTTGTGAACCGCATGTCAACATAGAACACTAGGTCTTCCATAATCCCAGTATTAGCTTTGGATACATTGGGAGCACTTTCCAGAATGAGCAAACAATACACTTTTAAGCAATTTCTTCTACCAATCAATATGTATCCTCCCTGTTTGTCAAGAAACAAATTAAGCTCCAACTGCATTTTCCGAAGTACAGGTAGGTGTGGAGGGAGCATAAAATTCCCATGAAGCCATCCTTATAATCATGGCTTTGGCAAACTAGCTTCTAGAAGCCATTAAACGCACATCATAAATATGGCCACTGCAAATCTATATGGGAATTGATGGGAAGCAAGGAATGAATTATGCAACACAGAACCGCTGACTGGCAAGGAAAGAATGTTCACTCAGATGTATATTGTATAGAAATAGAGATATATATTTTATGGTATCTATGCATTCCCAATGTTAAGTAGCTGAAACTGTGGCAGAATATAAATAACCTCACAATATTACAATCCAAGAGAAACACTAGAATTCATAATTGCAAAACTACTACATTTTTGAGTAAAATCAATGTAGTAAATGTACAACCGTATATTGTTGATTATATTCAAAGTATTATATTACTTGCTTTGAATATGGACTAGATAGGTTTATATCATTGATACATGGGAAATAAATGTTTCTTACAATTATTATCCACTCTTATCAACTCAGCTAATGAGTTTAACTTTAGAAATAAAAAATTAATTGACAATATGAACAAACACTTAGGTTTATATTTAACCATAATGGCCACAAAATATCACATTACTGAAAATTTTAGACAAAAATTCAGAATATATATATACAAGAATCAAAATCTTTGCCTACTTTCTACAAAAGTTTCTTACCTGAGGGATCAAAGAGATGGCTCAGTGGTTCAGAATACTTTCTGCTTTTGTGTAGGACCTTGTTTAAACTCAGCATCTACATGGTGGTTCACAGCCTTCTATAACTCAAATGCCAGAGGTTCTGATGACAGTAAAAAAAAATGCTTTTCTGGTTTTTGTTCTAAATGTTATTGATAAAATATTTTGTGAGAAAGAATTGGAATTTCTCTATCTGCTCAAATATCATCATATGAACTATTTTATTTGTCAGAAATAAGTTTTTGCCTTAACTCCTGCAATATTCTTAAAAGATAAAAAATGAACATATATTGAATAATTGCACTTAAATATACAGATTTTCAACTGTGTCTGAAGTCATCTGTGTCCTAATCAAGCTAATATATTCATTCATCAGGATATCTTACTCATAAGAATTTTATTTAAGATGCATATACATTTATAAAAGTAATTTAATATTTATTTTTCTATTTTAAATGTGAGGGTTTGTCTAGAAGCATGTCAGAATTGGTCTTGAGACACAGACAGTGACAGTACAGAGCAGACCAAGACAGTTCACAAAGATACAGACAGCAGCTTCAAGAATTTTACCAAGAGGCAAACAGCCTGCCAGCATCAATAGGAGGAAGAGACAGGTAGATGCCAATGCAAGAATTCATTCAGTAACCTAAAAAGATATATGGTAATACCAGAACCCAGTAGTCATACAACAGGTATACTTGATCATCGTAACCCAGAAGAAGACAAAAAATGATATTAAATGTAACTTTATGAGTATGATGGAGACCTTTAAAAAAGAAATGAAAAATTCTGTTAAAAAATGGAGGAAAAGACAAACAAAAAATTGGACAAAATCAATAAATCTCTTCAATTAAAAAAAATAAACCTCAAAGAGGTGGAGCAAACAATTCAAACAGTTCAAAACTTGAAGACTGAAATAGAGGGATTAAAGAAAACACAAACCGAGGAAATTCTGGAAATGGAAAATCCTTGTTAACAAACGGAAACTGCTTAGGCAAGCATAGCCGATAGAATACAAGAGCTAAAGGAGATATCTTAGGTGTTGAAGATATTATAGTGGAAATAGATTCATCAGTCAAAGAAAATGTTATTTCTTAAAATTCTTAACACAAAACA
>NW_004949106.1:6176096-6178228 GCF_000317375.1 Microtus ochrogaster | reverse complement strand
AGGAGATATCTTAGGTGTTGAAGATATTATAGTGGAAATAGATTCATCAGTCAAAGAAAATGTTATTTCTTAAAATTCTTAACACAAAACATCCAGGAAATCTGAAACACCATGAAAAAGACCAAACATAAGAATAATAAAGATAGAAGAAGGAGAAGAAATCTAGCTGAAAGGCACAGAAAATATATTCAACAAAATCATACAAGAAAAGTCTCCCTACCTGAAGAAGGGTATCTGTATGATATCTGTATCTCTATGTAAAAGAAGCTTACAGAACACCAAACAGACTAGACCAAAAGACAAAAAAAAAACCCTCACCATATAATAATCAAAATGTAAAACTAATATAATAAAGAAAGAATATTAAAAGCTCAAAGAAAAAAGGTCAAATAACACATAAAGACAGACCTATCAGAATTACACCCAACTTCTCAGTGGAAACCAAGAAAGTCAGAAGATCCTGGAAAGATGTACTGCAGACAATAAGAGAACATAAATGCATGTCCAGAATACTATACCCAGCAAAGCTTTCTATCACTACAGATGGAGAAAACAAGATATTTAATGCAAAACTATATTTAAACAATACCTGTCCACAAATCCAGTCCTACAGAAAGTACTAGAAAGAAACTCCAACTCAAAGAAGCTAATCACATACACAAAAGCACAGGCAACAGATATCCATACACCAGCAAACCCCCCCAAAAAGAAAAACACACAATCATTACCACCAAAAAAATAACAGAAATTAACAATCACTGGTCATTAATATCCTTTAATATCAATGGATTCAATTAACCTATAAAAAGTTCCAATATGAGGGAAAGGATATGAAAACAGAATCCGTCCTTCTGTTGTATACAAGAAACACACCTCAACCTCAAAGACAGACATTACCTCAGAGTAAAGCGTTGGGAAATGATTTTCCTATCAAATGGACATAAGAAATAAGTGGGTGTAGCTATCCTACTACGTAACAAAATAGACTTCATATTAAATAACTGAAATGAGAAGGACAAGGACATGTTATACTATCACAGGAAAAATACATCAAGATGAAATTTCAATCCAAAGAAAAGAGCACCCATGAATGTAAAAAACATTACGACAGTTTAAAATGCCCATCAAACCCCACACACCAATAGGAGGGCATTTCAACATTTAATTTTCCCCAATGGACTGGTCAACCAGACAGAAACCTAAAAGAGGAATAAGAGAACTAATGATGTCATGACTCAAATGGACCTAACAAACATCTATAGAACATTTCGCCCAAACATGAAAAATTATACCTTATTCTCAGCATCTCATGAAACCTTCTCTAAAACTGACCACATGCTCAGTAACAAAAAAAAAAAAAAAACCTCAACAGATAATGAAAACACTGGAATAAATCCCTCTGTCTTATCAGATCACCATGGTTTAAAGTTAGATCAACAACAACACTAATTGCGGAAAGCCTACAAACTCATGGAAATTAAACAGTGCTCAATTGAACCACCCTTGGATCAAGGAAGAAATAAAGAAAGAAGGTAAAGACTTCCTAGAATTCCACGAATATGAAGGCACAACAAACCCAAACTTATGGGACACTATGAAAGCAGTGCTAAGAGAAAGTTAATAACACTAGGTGCCTATATAACTAAAGTGGAGAAACCACACACTAGGGACTAGCGACTTAATAGCACACCTGAAAGCTCTAAAACAAAAAGAAGCAGACTCACCTAGGAGGAAGAGACAACTGGAAATAATCAAATTGAGGCCTGAAGTCAACTAAATAGAAACAAAACAGTATAAAAGAATTAATGAAACAAAGAGCTGGTTCTTTGAGAATATCAACAAGATAGACAAACCCTTATCCAAACTAATCAAAAGGCAGACACAGATCATCCAAATTAACAAAATCAGAAATGAAAAGGGGGACATAACAACAGACACTGAAGGAATCCAGACAATTATTAGCTCATACTATAAAAACCTATACTTCCCAAAATTGGAAAATGTAAAAGAAATGGACAATTTTATGGATAGGTACAATATACCAAAATTAAATCAAAACCAGGTGGACAATTTAAATAGACCTATAATCTGCAAGGAAATAGAAGCTGTCATCAAAAACCTCCCAACCAAAA
>NW_004949106.1:6169546-6175996 GCF_000317375.1 Microtus ochrogaster | reverse complement strand
TGGAAATAGATTCATCAGTCAAAGAAAATGTTATTTCTTAAAATTCTTAACACAAAACACCCAGGAAATCTGGAACACCATGAAAAAGACCAAACATAAGAATAATAAAGATAGAAGAAGGAGAAGAAAAAAGAAAAAAAATGCCCAGGGCTGGATGATTTCAGTGCATAATTCCACCACACCTTCCAAGAGGAGGTAATATCTAACTTTTCCAAGTGTTTCACGTAATCGAAACAGAAGGAATATTGCCAAACCCTTTTTATGAGGCTACAGTTACCATGACACACAAACCACATAATGACTCAGCCAAGAAAATGAATTACAGACCAATCTCCCTCCTGAAGCATCGATGCAAAAATACTCAATAAAACACTAGAAAACCAAATCCAAGAACACATCAAACAAATCATCCACCATGATCAAGTTGGCTTCATCCCAGAGATGCAGGGATCTCATCAAATGGTGATAAAGCATTTGACAAAGTGAAACACCACTTCATGACAAAGGCATTGAGGAGATCAGGGATACAAGGAACATATCTGAACATAATAAAAGCATTACACAGCAAGCTGAAAGTCAATATCAAATTAAATGAGGAGAAACTCAAAGTTATTCCACTAAAATTAGGAACAAGGGAAGTCTGTTCACTCTCTCCATATCTATACACCGTAGTTCTTGAAGTTCTGGCTAGAGCAATAAGACAGCAAAAGGAGATCAAGGAGATTCAAATTGGAAAGGAAGAAGTCAAACTTCTGGTATTTGCAGATGATGAAATAGTATACATAACTGACATGAAAAACTTTACCAGGGAACTTTTACAGTTGATAAATACCTTCAGTAATGTTGCAGGATACAAGATCAACTAAAAAAAAAAATCAGTAACCTTCCTACATAGAAATGATGAAGCTGAGGAAAAAATCAGAGAAACATCATTCTTCATAATTGCTACAAATAACATAACATTTGGGGTAACACTAACCAAAGAAGTGAAAGACCTGTTCAACAAGAACAAGTCCTTGAAGAAAGAAATTGAAGAAGGTACCAGAAAATAAAGATCTCCCATGCTTTTGGATAGGTAGGATCATCAAAATAAAAATGGCAATCGTATCAAAAGCAGTCTACGAAATCCCCACCAAAATCACAACACAGTTCTTCACAGACCTTGAAGGAATAATACTCAAATTTATATGGGAAAAAAAATCTGAGGATAGCCAAAACAATCCTGTACAATAAAGCAACTTCTGGAGGCATCACCATCCGTGAATGAAGCTCTATTAGAGGGTTACAGTAATGAAAACAGCTTGGTATAAGCATAAAAACAAGACAGGCACTACTCAGCAGTAAAAACAATGACATCATGAAATTGGCATGCAAATGAATAGAACTAGAAAACTAGAAAATAACCATACTGCGTGAAGTAACCCAGACTGAGAAAATGAACATGGTATGTACTCACTCATAAGTGCGTACTAGCTGTAGAGCAAAGGATAACGAGCCTGTGGTTCACAATCCCAGAGAAGCTAAGTTACAAGGGAAACACTAAGAGAGACATATGTAGATCCCCCAGGAAGGGTAAATAGACAAGATATCCTTACAAAACTGGGATCATGGGGGTGGGGGTGGGGAGAATGGAACTCAGAAGAGGGGGAGGAGGGGAGATGGGGAGGGGGAAGAAGAACCCGAGGGAACGGGATAGATGACGGAAGGAGGAAGATGGAGAACAAGGAAAGAGACATTTTGATTGAGGGAGCTATTATGGGGCTAGCAAGAAACCTGGCAACAAGAAATTCCCAGGAATTAATAGTGCCCGAACTGGTTCTGCCCTGTAGTCAGATTGATGACATTCTATATATATAATGTATAGCCCAGACTGGCCTCAAACTCGTGATCCTCCTGCCTCTGCCTCCTTCAGCAAATCCTGCTGCTGTGCGCTACCACAGCCGGAGATTGATGACTATCTTAAATGTCACCACAGAACCCTCATCCAGCAACTGTTGGAGACAGGGTCAGAGTCTCGCAGCAGAGCACTGGGCTGACCTCCACAAAGATCCGTTGAAGAGTGGGAGGCATGAATTACGAGCAAAGAGATAAAGACCGTGATGGGGACACCCACTGAAATAGTTTACCGGAGCTACTCCAGCGGTTTAGTAAAGGAATTAACACAGGACCAAACTAGATGCTCTGAATGTGGGTGACAGCTGTATGCTGGGGCAGACTGCGGGGCCACTGGCAGTGGGACCAGGATTTCTCCCAGCTGCTTGTACTGGATTTTTGGAACCCATTCTCTTTGGATGGATACATTGCTCAGCCTGGTTATAGATGTACGGTACTTGGTCCTTCCTGAGAGCAATAAACCTTCCCCTCTCTGGGGAGTAGATTATATAAAACTCACAGAGGACATTCTACATGTAGAGGGGGAATAGCTATAAACCTAAAACACCAGTAGGAAAACTTCAGTCAGGACTCAGTAAATTTAGGTCACTATTACTACAAGGGCAAATACTTGTTTTCCTTCATTTTCTATTACTGTTTCTAATTCAATGAGCAAGCAAGTCCAATCTAAAGAGCACTTTGAAATTAAGAGATAATGTTCTGGTGGGTTTTTAAAATCAGCCTATATGAAAGCTTTTCGCTCTGGAAAATTATGCAAACATATGTAGGTTTACAGAATATTTAACTGGTTCCTTTGCCACACATATTCTAAAAATACAGCCCCAATCTATGTTAGCTTATCATGAATGTGAAGCCTTAATCTTCTTGGCATATTGTGAAAGACAATCATCTCATAAGATTCTGTTCTTTCTCATCTCTGTTTTTTTAGGTGAAAAAACAAAACTGTGATTTTTTTTTTTTTTTCATCCAGCCCTGGCAGAACCCTGGGAGTCGCAGGAGAGATGGACTCCAGGGGCTTATAACAAGATAGGCATGAAATTAAATTGCCCTTATAACTTAATGCTAAAATATTATCTCCTTTTAGATTTAGCCTTTGGATGTGTTTCCTGCTAATTTTCATATATCAAGGCTCTTACCATAAGCATATGCATACAAACACTTACAATGGGCCAATTATTACTGCACATGGACTGGGATGGAAATAAACAGCAAATATCAGTGTGGTTTTTGTGCAGGGAGAGCACACATTTCTAAAGCATTCCAGAGATTTAAAATATTAAATTGATGGGTAAAGGAGTAAGTCACAAAACAATCCCACACCAGTTTGGAATTATGGTTAATAAAGGGGTTATTTACTTAAAGGGTAAAACTTACAGATCACCGTCCTAGACAACAGCCCTCTGCACGACCAGGGAAAGATTCTGGTAGCTGGAATCAGTTAGGAGCAAGAGAGGGAGGCAAGGCTACCTGGCTACCTCTGCTTTTTCAAGCCAAATAGACCACGCCCAAGTGGGCTGTTACCTTAAAGGCTATTGGCTGAAGGAGTGGAAGGAGCTCCTGTAGCAGACTGATAAAAAAATACTAACTCAGTATAATTTTGGAATACATTTTTTTAAAAGATTGAAAATGACTACATCATTAAATAATAATCCTGAGTTATCCAAGTTACTAGCCCCTAATGTGTGCAGATTATTCAAATAAGTGCGTAATTAAGAATAGTGTACGGCTGAAGAGGCGTCTGCATGTTTCAGAGAACTGGCTGCTCTTCGAGAGGACCAGGGTTTAATGCACAGATTCAACCTAATGGCTCACAGCTTTCTATAGATTCAGTTCCAGAAGATACAATACTCTTCTAAAGTACAAGTGCAGCAGGCACAAACGTTTTTCTCAGACAAATATGCAGATAAAATAGTCATAGATAGAAAAGGTTTCTTTTTTAAAAAAAAATGAAAAGGTATTTTAGTGTATGTGTTAAATGTTGACCCAATCCCACCCCAAATGGGTATTGATGAGGAAAACATAAACAAAACGATCACACATACTTAACTGGGTTTTGGTAATGCAATAGTGGAGAACTTAAGAACATTTTATTAATTCTCCAAACAATCAAATGACGTAGAATCATGAAAGCTTCATAATACAGACGAATAAAGCCAGACAATACATAACTAATAATCTGACCAAAGCTAATAGATTCGCCTTATCAGAAGTAAAGACAGAAATTCACAGCAATAGTTTGAGGCTCACTCTTCTATTCTTTAGAATCTGCCATTAATTCTAGTTTCTGCAGTCTGTAGTCATACGAATGCATGGGCAACTTTCGTAATAGTTCCAACATCCCATTTTCAAAATATAAGAAAAACAAAAGCAAAAGGAATAGAATGGGAAGTGCAGGAGAAAGCAATGCCTTGGGTCTTTTTATATGTAATCTTTGTCTTCCTTTCTGTATGTCACATCTCCATTATGGTTTGGGTCGTGGTGCTCTGTAATTATTTAAACTTGCTTTCACCTTCTTTTACCACCGACTTTCTTTGTTTTGAAGCACTTGTGTTGTTAAATGCAAGAGCAGTGGCTGCTGAAATGATGCAGGCTTCAGAGAACAATGTTTTTATTTTAGTCTTTAAAAGGTCACAGTACAGCTGAACAACACTAAATTACTCTGCAAAAACCACGGTGTCTGTCAACAGGGCACACTTTCACAGCTGGTTTTTCTGAGTTTGATTTGCATTTTGCAAATCTTATTAAAGTGTCGGTAAGGGGTAAATTGGGCTTCCCATTTTCACTGAAAATTTTGGAACACGGAAAATACTTTTAAGTGTATTTTAAATTGATACTTTATAATCATTATAATCTTCAAAGATATGAATTAGTCAAAAGAGAATTCTCAGGTAGCAAAATATTTTCTATTTATTTTTTCTAAAGAGCTGACAGAAAAAAATACCAAATAATGATAAAATCTAACATTTTATAATAAATAAGACATAAAACTTGGAAAACCATACAATAAATTCTTGCTTCTTTCTGAAGAGGAATGAAAGTATTTGCTTTTCTTCTTCCATTTACTGATTATGTCTGTTCAGTCCTACATGGAGACAGCAGGCTTCCCTGGTCAAACAAATCCCAGTCAGTACTTAAAATTATACAGTCAAAGGGGACCTTGGTGGAGCTGGTTAGGTGCCAGTTCAATAGTGCTGAACTCTTGATTTTATTCTCAAGGTGAACAGAGTATTGGATTGCTTTTGCTTTGTGAAGTTTGGCACATCGAAACCAGCGCTGTATCATATTTTTGTGGCTAATAATTTCGTTCTTATGTCCTAAGAACGAATGGAAGACAAGGCTGTTGAAAACTTACCAACAGTTATATTGTGACCAAATATCCCATGAGCTATTCCCGTCTCAAAGACCACTGTTGTAAAGACCTCCATACTAGGTAGTTTTAATTTCAAGCTTAGCAAACGGTATTGTTTAAACAATTTCAAACAACCCAGAATTGTCATTAACTGTCTCATATTAAAGTCTAAAAGTCACATCATTTGATTTACTATTTGTGATTAAAGAACTGTGCAGAAATTAACAGGGAAAAGCCTGATGCTGTCTGAATGTTGAGTCTCTCAGAGTCTACACGTTAATGGCTTAGTGCCATGTTTATTGACATTGGAAATGGTGCCAACTAGAAAACAGTCATAGTGATAGGTTTTGGTGTTATTAGGTATGTGCTCTTCAATATGATTCCATAATCTGTAGTTAATATCTAATTTTCTTTCTCTTCCTGGCCATGAGAGGAGGGAGTTGACTGGACCACATGCTTCTGCCATGATGTGATACCATGGCACAAAGCAGCCATGGAGGAAACCTGGAAAACTCAGAGTTGAAATATTCCATTTGATTGGAAGGGTTATCTTAGCCTTTGCTTCAATCACCTAAAACAGAATGGTGTGGTTTGAGTGTTAAATGCCCCTAAAGACTTTTGTGTTAGAATACTTAGATCCCAGCTGGTGACGCATTTCCACAGGTTACTGAACGGTGAGGAAGCTGAGCCTTGCTGAAGGATTTGCTTCTCTGGGAGCCCATTAGGATCCTATTGCCTATTCCACCTCTGCTTTTGAGAACAGATCCAGTGTCATCAGCCAGCTTCTTGTTCCTGCGAAAAGGCATTCCCTACCAGCTGCCATGTTTTCCCAGACAGTAATGGACGACACCTTTTTGATACTGTTAGTCAACTGAAACTCTTTAAGCCACCTTAGCGTGGTTTTTATCACAACAATGAAAAAGGGAGACAAAGTTACTGAGACGTAGACTAACACAAATACTATCAACATAGTAATATCCATAATGATGAAGTATTATGTGATATAATGATATAAATGGAAGAACACTGGAGACTAATTTCAACACCACTGCTCCATGGGTGTTCTGGTCCTGGGGCTCATGCAGAAATAAAACCTAGATAGTCCAGAATGTTCTAGATACAGAATGTTCTAGGCAGAGTAGTATATGTTAAATAAAACTTATTTGGAGACCAATATTTCTTTGTTACTCATCAATTGTGCTGTTAAT
>NW_004949106.1:6164574-6168548 GCF_000317375.1 Microtus ochrogaster | reverse complement strand
CCTCCCCACTCCCCACAGACAATGATGTCTGGCCTCACATCAGCCAGCAGTAACAGAGACAGGTGACCACAATTGTTTTTCTAAGGTTTATTACAGCTGTGGTCGATTAATGAAAGACTGAGAAGATCATGTCTTGTTATATCGTCATATCTGTTTTGGGCATGTAGTAAATGTTTGCTGTCATTCTCAGGATGACCTGCATAGGACCAAACTAGACCCTCTGAATGTGGGTGTCAGATATGTGAGTGGGGCGGACCAGAATTTATCTCTAGTGCTTGAACTGGCTTTTTGGAGCCCATTCTCTTTAGGGGGAGACCTTGCACATCCTGAATATAGAGGGGAGGGCCTTAGTGGTGTAGGAGGGTCTTCTTCCTATGTGTTGCTTTCATTGGTTGAATAAAGAAAACTGCCTTGGCCTTTTGATAGGGCAAAACTTAGATAGGCAGAGTAGACAGAAAAGAATGCTGGGAGAAAAGAGGCAGAGATAGAGAGCTGCCTGCCATGAAGCTGCAAGGTCAGACATGCTGAATCTTTCCCGGTAAGCCACTAGCTCATGGTGACATACAGATTATTAGAAATGGGTTGAATCGAGATGTGAGAATTATTGTATGGTTAAGCCCGCCCATTTAGGGCGGGTTTGCCTGGGGCGGTTGTTTACGGATATATGGAGCACGAGGAAGCTGCGCACTCTCTTTCTTTCCTACCTCCTGTGCTGCATGGGAACTTGGGTTCTGTAAGTTTTATTTAATCATTAAAATTGTATATATTCTTTAATATTTGCCTGCATTTATTCATGCCGCTACAAATTATTCAATAAGAGGCTAGAACTAATGGGCCAGGCAGTGTTTAAATGGATGCAATTTGTGTGTTGTTATTTCGGGGTATAAGCTAGCCAGGCGGCCGGGAGCCGGACAGTAGGAAGCGGCCTGCAGCTCCTTTTACAACACCTTGGTCCTGCGTAGAAGTGATGCGCTAGACTTTGTTGACTCCTCATGTGGGCCTTACCCTTTCTGAGGAGGGGTGTGAGGGGTGGATGGGAGGGAGGTGGCATGTTATCCAATCCAATGTGGTCTTCCTTTAAGGCAGTGGGAGAGACACTGGAGTATTAAAAGTGGAGAGGGAGGGATGGAAATGAAGTGAACAAAGTACACGCATGCATGAAATTCTATAAAAAAATTTTAATGATGCAAATAAGTGGTAGAAAGGAAAGAAGTACTTCTATGTTTAATCTGTGCAATCAGAATTATTGTGAGACCCAACATAATTAGCTATTGACACAATTCTAATAAGAAAACTATGGACCAAGTTCCTAAATTAAACAGACACACAGTTCTCAATGAAAACTGACGAGTAGCATAAGCAAAAACTGCAAAGTATTGAGATAAGACATTTTAGCCAAGTTCATTTCATTGCAGGGTGTGAAGATTACTCAATACATACACATCACTATATGTAATACAGAACACAAAATTATAGAAAAAAAATCATTTGATCATCCATATAAATGCAGAAAATACCAATGTAAATATATCATGATACATGATTTAAAAAGGCTGATAAAATTAAGAATAGAAGGAAAACATTTCAACACAATTAATATTAATATATGACAAGTCTATAGAAAACATACTAAATGTAAAAAATGATAATTTCCTTAAAAATCATCAATAAGTCCACTATCTTCAGATTAATTCAATAAAATGTCACTAACCTTCTTAATTAGACTAATAAACAAGATATAAATTTCAGCATTGAGTTTTCTGAGCACTAACATAGAATTCAACAATGCCCCTCCTAAGTGAGACTTGATCTAATTGAGCATCTTGGAGAAACATGTGTACTCTTCATAATTGTAATGGTATTCTCATCACAGAATAAAAAAGAAAATATGGTGCATTTATAAAAAGGAATAAAGTTATGACAAATTCAGGGAAACAAAAGCAATTAGATAAAATGATAAGTAAGAACAGCAAACTAAGAAAACATATAACATTTTATTTACATATTTAAGAAAATACAATTCCATTTGTAGCTTCTAACTTTAAATAAATATATATGGTATAATACAATATAATATGGTAGTAGAATGTTGGTGGGAATTATGTCTTAAAAGTGGTATCAATAGGGAGGAAAAGAGGAAATAATGATGCCATGTGTCTCTCATACACAGATTCAAAATCAACTTCCTATACTGTATGTATACTTAGACAATATACCTGTATACGTGCAGTAAAGGGTGGGTCTGCGTGTATTAAAAAACAGAAGAATTAATTATTTGGGATTAAAAATAAACAGAGAAAAAATGGAAGGTAGTACCTTTAACACAAGTGTAGATGTTTCCCTTGGGAATTTCTCTTTATATTTCTCTAATATTTTTTCCACACTTTCTGTGGAATTATCTTAAAGTAAAATAAAAATGATCTTTGACAATTTTAAATATAGACAATTTTCTCCATTACAGAATGAGGATAAACAGTTGGACATATTATATTTATAGGATAACTCCACCTGATACACATTCAGGTTGGGGCTGATGCTGTAGCCCGGAGGTTGAGTTCTTTCCCACTATGTGTGAGACCCTCCATTAGATGCTTAGAGAAACAGACAAACAGCTTGTCACAGAAGACAAGCTGCATACATCTTGTACTGAATCCTGCTTATGTGAACTCTAACAAGTAGCACATTCTGAAATACTCTACACCCAGATCCCTAGTGTCCAAAAGAAAAATTGATTATCAAGACACTACTCACTACACTATTTGAACGAGTACTTTAGACTCCTGAGTGTATTTCATTGCTAATTCAGAAACTGGAGATAGATACCAAGGTGACATCTTAAAAAAAAAAAACAAACAAAGGGAATTTTACAAGGAAGCTGATCATAGAACAACAGTCTTAAAATGGATATTAAAAATGATTCTTTAAAACAGGATCCTAGAACACTTAGAGTTGTGGGTCCTCATGTCTCCGTTCATGCACCACAGGGAAACCTAGCTCTTACATCATATCTAGGAAGCTTCTTTCCGCAGAAGAAAAAGACCATTTCTTGAAATCTGAAGTTGATCGAAAGAGAAGAACTGACCATGTGCTGCTCACCCCTAATTGATTTTTCTCCAATACAATTGATACACCAAAGTGTCGGGGAACATTGTAGAATGAAGACCTCAAAGCTTGTAAAAGCCAGAGGACCAGGGTATCTGCTGTGAAATAGTTTCTTCAATGTATGACAGGGCTGTTGTAGTCATGAAATATGAAATTCGATCATTAAGATTATGATAATTTAAACAATCGAAGAGAGCCGGAATAGTATTACCTTTATCGTCTCTGAACCGCAGAAGACTACAGGTCACTTAAACCACCCCTCCTTTCTAATGACGTTGACAGTAGAACTCCACGTTGTATGCACTGCCTACACCCCTTCTCTGTTTCCTCATATGATAGAGACTCTATTCTCTGTCATTCACACACAAGTCTATGAAGGAAAGTGTGTGCGTGTGTCCTTTTAACAGGGGAAGAGCGTTACAATCAGGCACACGACCCATAGCAATTTAAGAGAAAATAGTGCCACTATTACACGGGCGGCGGCTGTATCTCTAATAAGTCAAACAGAGGTGATTATTTTTAAACAGACAAAGCGGTAGGAGAACCAAACACAGGGGCACTCCAGGTTGGGAAAATTCATTGCAATGACAGTCTTCATGGGTCTGTTTGTATTAAGCCTTCTTTTCAGTAGATAATACTGCACAGCATGCAGAAGTGTGTGAGCATGGGTACAGCTAATCTCAGTAGTATTCTTAGCTTGTTAGTGCTCCACTGATGGGCTACTTTAGTTGCTATTTCCCATATGTTCCTCTTCTATTTCAAAGTAAGCATTAAAAATAAAGTAGTCAGTGAGCATAATTTATGAGTGATTTTCGCACATTTATTTTTCAAACCCACTTACACATAACTCTCTATAATGGGATATAATTATT
>NW_004949106.1:6149022-6164474 GCF_000317375.1 Microtus ochrogaster | reverse complement strand
TATATATATATATATATATATATATATATATATGATTTGCCAAATCACTGTACAGTTTATTCAAGTATGATAATTTAATTACACAGGAAAGAGGAAGATAGTGATTAAAATAGAATCACACAGTTTGAAATGATCAAGCTCATTTTAAATTGATGTGTTTTTTTAAAAATGTACCCATGTCAACTAGAGACTTTGGAGTTATCAGAAATATGGGTGAAGAAATTAAAAAGTGTGTACAAGATTTTATTTAGAAGAAACAGTAACATCCAAAAGAATCTTTAAACTTATCTTTCGCGTACCCTGAAAATAATGCAGTCAGGTGATTTTACATTTAAAAACATAAGTTGAGTCAGGCAGTGGTGGTGCATGCCTTTAATCCCAGCACTCCAGAGGCAAAGGCAGGAGGATCTCTGTGAGTTTGAGGCCAGCCTGCAAAACTAGTTCCAAGACAGGCTCCAAAGCAACAGTAAATTTTGTCTTGAAGAACAAAAATAAAAGCAGAAGAAATAGAAGTTGACTTAAATTTAATAAAATCTTCCATTTAGTAACATTTCACTCAAGTATAAACCAACCTTCAGTACAAAACAAAACAAAACAATAAACAGAACAAACAAACAAAAAAAACGGATATTCTCAGTTTAATGAGAAAATACCAAATATTACAGAGTCACCAAAAACCTTACCCAGGTCACAGGATTGTGCAATTATAGTTTAATGCTTTTATTTTTAAAACTCTTTATTTATACATCCATTTGAGAGGATCTCACTTTAATCCAGGAAGGCTCCAGGTAGACCAGGTAGCTCAGGCTGAACTGCAGCTCACAAACTTGTTCCTGCTCTCTCTTGAGATTAAAGGTGTAAGTCACCACACCTGTGCAGGAAATCTCTGTCCTCCATGACCAACCTTTGAGTTCAGAGCCTTATACATGAAAGGGGGTATTCTCATATTGAGATATGTTTATTCTGCTCAATTAAGTGTAAGCAAATACATTTAATCCAAATCTATAATATTTTGTTACTCTTTGCTCAGGTATTTGAACAGCCACTCACCAGCTGGTGTCACAGTTTGGGGAGGTGGTACAATATAGCTAGAAGATATAAATCACTGAAGAATATTTTGAGAGCTCCTGGGCATTCCCTACTTCCAGATTGCTCTTTCTGCTTCCTATTTGTGGTAGAAATTATAATTGCTCATCTTTCTGCCGCTGCTGTTATGCTTCCTGATGGCTTCCATACGTACTTGCTGTGATGACTCCTGGCCCCCTGGAACCATAAGCCAAAGAAAACTTTGTTTCTGTAAATTCTTCATTCATAATTATTTTGTGTTCTCTTTGGTTTGGTTTGGGGATTTTGGTTGCTGTTTTGTTTTGCTTTATTTTTAGAGACAGAGCTTTTCTAAGTAACCTTTCATTATCCTGTCCTGGAACTTGCTCTGTAGACCAGGTTGACTTCGAATTCAAAGAGAAGCACATGCTTCTGCCTCCTAAGGCTGGGAGTAAATGTGTGCCCCAGCATAGCCCAGCTCCCTAATTTTGTTTTATCAAAGCAACAAAAAAAAGAGACTAATACCACCCTCTTTTATCGTATCGTTTTCACAGTTCTCTTATTAATCTCTCCCAATTATTTTTTCAGAGTGTGCTCTCCATGTCCTCCCTGCACACTAATCGTTAGATTGTTAAGACAGCAAATTTTCCCATAAGTAGTCCTAGGAAACAAACTTTGTGACTTTAGTATTAGGTTCTTTCACTCTTTTGAAGATTATTAATGTATTGGTTTTGGGTAAAGAAAACGTGCATTGGGGTTTATGTATTACTGTGTTGGGATTTATATACTATTATGTTATTAGTACACACATAATCAAGATTACTGACATGAAGCGAAGGCAGATAGAAGACAAGGCATGAAGACAAACCTGATCACTTGGGCATGTTGTACATGCAGATGATTTTCCTCAGGTACCCTTACAAAATAGCAAATATCTTGCTACAGTTCTTCATATTTCTCCGTACATTGACCTTGCAATAGTTACAATGCTACTGTCCTCCAAACTTTATAATAGCAGAAATTCATTTATCATGCTTTGAATTTTCTTCCGCTTAATGATTTGTTTTAGCCAAAAGAATATGGGAGATGAAATACAAGGATCACTTGTCAATGAAAGTCCTAAGAGGTTTTGTGTGGGTCTGAATTTTGCTTTTATAATTCGGTTTCTTCACTGCTGGGCCAGGTCTGCACTAGCCTGCTGAGGGCTAAAGAATCTTGATGATCCGTATAAGTTCCAGCTGAGGCCATTTTTCATCCTCTGGCCAAACCTGCTTTGAAGCTGGCAGAGGTGAAAGTGACTGATGCCGACGATGCAAACCAATAAAGACCAACCAGTTCTACCTACAGAATGCAAATTCAGTCAGTGTTATTTTTTTTCTTGTCACTGAGATGATTTGTTTTCAGACTAGCAAAAGATAACCAATGCAGGGTCTATAAAGAGAACATAGGAAGAAAAAACTCTTGAACATTAAACTCAAATTTGATAAATCAAAAGTTCTCAGTGAACTATAGTGAGAGACTGTTCATTTCTGAGATTGCCTTTCAAATATGGATTATGATCATCAAAGCGACTGGACATAGAGACTATGGAGGTAGATTACCGGTCAAATAATAATAACCAGCACATCAAATATAGGACTCGTGTCTGTTGTAGCAAAGGATGTGGGTATGGGAGGAGCTGCATGGGGAAAGAGGGACGAAAATGAAACAAATAAATAAGACAGAAAATAAAAGTTAATATTATATGTATACAAAATAATTGTTTTAAAATCAATACGTAACTTATAATTTAAATAGATTCAACAATTAAAATAGGCACAATTGCTTCAAAAGAGAATGTTATTGCCTGAATGCTCTACATTAGATCCTATAATGATCAGGATAAAGAAATGCAAAAATAGCTCTGGAAAGAGCTAACATATCAACAGGAAGATGTCATAGCATCTTTCCCATTGTGTCATGAGGCACATATGAAGACTGTCTAGAAGTGGACTGGAAGAGTGTTACAACATAGAAATAGAAGTTCTGATTTGGGCCAATTCAATGACAGCAGCCCTGTGACAATGCTTTCCTTTGAACACCTGTGACTGAATTTAATAACCTTCTAGACTGGCTAAATTAAACCTGCATTCAATCGTGGCCTCAAATGAATAAGAATCAATAGGCTGGAAATTCTTGAACATACTGAAAGTAGAAAAATCATTGTTGAATGTTTAAAAAATTAGGCTAAGCAGCAACACTCACATAGTAATAGCTATAACGAATAGCTTCATGATCTTCAAAGGTCAGTTAAAATATGCATAGCTAAGATGAGACAGTAACCCATCTTTGCAAGCTAATTTCCATCTTATAGTCTGGGTGGAGGTAAAAATGATGAACAGACTTTCTTGCTCTCCCGGGGAAGAATAGATTTTCAGAAGTATAGAAGACAGGTGCAATTACCTCATGCCACAGAAATGGAGACATAAACAAATCTTTTTGTCCCTCGGGTAATTGGCAAGAACATCGGTTTTGATCCAAGTCACTAGAATTGACATCAAAGAGAACATTAATGGCAAGACACTTCATACAACTTATACCCAAATCCAGTTGTGATAGAAGAAATTCAAAACCCATCACCCATGTGCTGTATCTAAACTCATTCTAATGCATTGCCACCTTCTGGTGAACAATAAAAGCACTACATGATAGCCCCAAAACCTTTCTATTGTGAAAGACAGACACTCATAAAGGTAGACAGACAGACAGACAGACAGACAGACAGACACACACACACACACACACACACACACACACACACACACACACCACACAGAGGGTAAGAGCAAAAAAGAGGAAAAGGAAGAAACATGAGGTAGATTGGTCTCATTTACTTGGAAAGTTTCAAAGGGATGGAAAACACACATGATCAGCAAATCTTAGCTATTTTCTACCTGTCATAATTGTCTACCTAATTCAAATATTGTATGGAATAAAAATAGTGAGGTTGTATCAATCAGATTTTCATCACTGTATTAAATGAACTTAAAGTAGAAGAGATGGTTGAAGTAGCAAGTTTATCCCTTGACTTGAAGTAGTAAAATCTCAAGGTAGGGGTAGCATCCCACATTCTCTCTCCCTCGAGAACACACATCCACTGACCTAAAACATCCAGCAGGACAGTGTCTTAAAATTTCCACCTCTTTTCCACAGTGCCACAGTAGGGCTCAGGCTTTCTTAAAATAACTTTGAAGGAATATGATAATGAGAAAAGGTAGAAAGAGTTTTACTTTGAATTCCTGCTAAAAGGTGGGAAATGGACACTTGATCCACTGATCCATCATATGGCTTTGGTTCAAAAAGAAAGGAGTTCATATAAAAATAACATTTTCCTGAATAATCATGTATTATGACATAGAGAAAAAGGAATTTTAATTTTTTTGGCTTTAGATGGTTTTGTACACTTTTATTTCATAAACTTCATAAATGTACACAATCTCAAAGGAATATTATATGTTATTTTTATACTTGTATTGAGAATTACTAAACAAATCCTACAAGGAAATTCTTAGTATTCACTGATTGTCTTAAAATGCAAGAGACACCAGGGGATATTCTCAACAGATTCATGTACTAGGGATATGCAAATCAAACATAATGAGTTATTAGTACACTCATATTAGACTTGCCAACACAAAAACAATTAAGGATAACACTAACTACTGAGGAGAATATAGATAACCTAGACCTTCTACACACTTCAGTTAGAGATGAAAATGACATAAACACTGTCAAATTGTTTATTATAAAATAAAAGAGCGCCGGGCAGTGGTGGCGCATGCCTTTAATCCCAGCACTCGGGAGGAAGAGGCAGGCAGATTTCTGTGAGTTCGAGACCAGCCTGGTCTACAATAGCTAGTTCCAGGACAGGCTCCAAAACCACAGAGAAACCCTGTCTCAAAAAACAAAAAAAAAAAAAATTAAAGAGCTTGTGGCCAAGAATCAAAGTATTTTTGACTTATGCCTTTAAAGTGAACAGTTTCATTTCATATTTATGTTTCTGTTAATTTTTACATAATTTTATACAATATATTTTTTATCATGGTTTCCCTTCCTGTAGGTCCTCCTAGATCTTCCCATAACTCCTTGCACACTAAACTTCATGTTCCTTCTGTATTCAAATTAAATCAAACCAAAATAAGACAAATAAAAGTGCAGGCATGTGCTTGCATGCACACACACTCACACACACACACACACACACACACACACACACACACACACACACCAAAACATAAAACACAGGATCTGGTTTGGTTTGCCATTACTCATGAGTGTAGGAGTTCCAGCTCAGTGTGATTCCTGGAGTGTGGTCAATATACTCAGTGTCGCTTCAAAGAAGCTGATGATTCTTCTCACATAGCAACTGGAAATAGTTTCTTGGAAAGGGGTGTGACATTGTGCCCACTTTCCATCTTCCATGTCGGGATTTTTGTCAACTAATTTTATCTTTAGGGGCTCTAGACTGCATTCTTCCCAACTATCCAAATTCAAGAACTAGACAGTTAATCAAAATTGTTGTAGTCACATCTCCTCAACGGAATGCTATAATATAATGAGTGATACACATAACCACTAGGTTGCATTTGTGAAGATTGTCCTCACTGAAAATATAGCCCATTTGAAGGTCTGCATATTCTTCTATTCCACTTACAACATTTATTAAAATTATACATTTAAGAAATTATAAACACTTGAACAATTTTCACAGATGAAGCCCAGCATTATAGAAGGTGTGTACAAGTACGGAAGGGAAGCACAGATTTTCTTTGGTGGTCAGGGGATCCTTATCCACTGGTAACTGTGGTGGTTACAAGGATATATAGATTGTCCCAAACAAGTTAATTGGAAATTGATAATGAAAATCTGATCAAAGTGAATAAAACCCTTAGTCTAACACTAGCTATTATGTGAGTGGTAATTTTCTTAGTTTCCGGCTGAATTGGACCCATTAGTAATAAAATGTTAGTGTTTGGAGGACAGGTGGAAGTGTTACCAGATGTTCTGAATCTCACAATTTCTAGTGATCATCTGAGCATCTTAAAACAACTTTAAAATTATAATGACAAATATGAAAGAGCTATACTAAAAAGAGGTCCCTGAGTTTTATGAATATACAATTTTATACGACAGAGCTGATGTTAACATGAGTCAAATGCACTCCTCAGAATGAAGGAAACTTCTGGAACGTTAGGTCAGTCCTGTGTTGTCCTGTGATTCCATAAAAGTGTAGAGCTTAACTTTAGCTTAATCATGGAGAAATGTGAGTATAAGAATTACAGAGCTGAATTATCAATGGCTTTGGAGGTTAGAGACGCAAGCCAAAAGTGCAGGAATATAGGCATGCTGCATAAGCCAGGAAACCAAGAAACATATCCCATATCAATTCATTAACGAGAGACGAGAAAAGTTTGAACAATAATAACACACTGTATAATGACATGGAAGGAGAAAAAGCATTGGGGAAGGTGGGTAGAATTTAGAATTAAGTTTTGAGAGCCAATAGCTTTTCCACACAATGGCAAACATACAGGTAAGAAATCATGGACACACTCCTATTCACAAACATCTCAAAGAAAATAAAATATCTAGAAATAAACCTAATAAAAGAACTGAAGGTTTGCTACAGTGGAGATTTTAAGCTTCGGAAGAAAGAGATAAAGATACTAGAAAATGGATATCATGCTTGGAAATCTAATGTTGAGATGTAGAATAATGAACTCTGAATCATATCTATCACCTTGCTCAAAATTGTCCCTAGATGGATCAAAGACCTAAATGAGAAACTTGAAGTTTAGTCGGTATATTACAGGTTGTAGGTTTGAGGAAGGAATTTCTGAATAAAATTTCACTTGCCCAAAAATATAAGGCTGATGATTGACAATTGGAACCTCATAAGACTGAAAACTTACACTTAAATTAAAAGTAATAATAAAAAACAGATGAATAGAAAGCCCACAAACTGGGGAATAATCTTTGCCAAATATTCATCTGGTAGAGGATTAATATCCATAATATATAAATAATACAAATAACAAAGAGTCAGAAAGACAAAACAAAATTTATTTAGACTCTAAACAGACATCTCAAATGAAGAAATTAAAAAAAATAGAAAATATCTTAAAAAATGTTCATCATTCCTTGCAATTAAGGAAACGAAAATAAAAAAAATAGATTTCATCTTACTGTAGTCACACAGGCTAAAATGAACAAAACTGACAATAAATGCTAGTATTGTGATGAAGGAAGCATACTCATTCATTGTTGAGGAATTACAAATTGGTGCAATGCTTCTGGAAACCAGTATAATGAAGTCTCAAAAAAGGTAAAAATAAATCTACCATTCCATCTGGCTATTCCATTCCTTGGCATATGCACAAAGGATTTGACATCCTCCTCCACATATCCTTTCTCAGGCATGCTCATTGATGCTCTTTTCCTTATAGTTAAGATATGGAAATAATCTAAATGTCCTGATGAATGGAGAATGAAAATGTGGTACTAGGGAATACTATTCTGTTGTAAATAAAAAAAAATAAAGCCTTGAAATTCGCAGATAAATAATGGAAACAGGAAAGTTAGAAATAGAAAACAGACTCAGAAACTTTAATGTTGCACATTGTGCTGGCTAGTTTTATGTCAACTTTACACAGACTAAAGTTATCTAAAAAGAATTGCAATAGAAAAAAAATTGCCTCCATAAGACCTGTAGAGTCTTTTTCTTAATTAGCTTAATTGAGCATTTTCTTAATTAGATATTGATGGAAAAGCACTGGGTCCTTTGTTTGTGGTGCCATCCTTGGGCTGATGGCTTTATGTTCTGTCAGAAAGCCTGCTGAGCAAGCCATGATGAGCAAACTAGTTATAGACTGCCCCTTCACCCAACCATCAGCTTCTGCTTCCAGATTTGTATCTGGCTTGAGTTCCTGTCCTGGCTTTCTTCAGTGGAGGCCTACAGTGTGGGAGTTCCATCCAATTAAACCCGTTCCTACCCAATTATCTTGTTATTTCATAGCAGTGAGAGAAAATCTAAGACACGTTCTCTCTCATCTGAGGATCTTCGCTTCTCTCGAAATCTTCAGTCGTGAGTACAAAAGTTGGAGCAGCTTCAGAAACCAAGAAAGTAGAAATGGACCACTGTAAGAATGTAATGAACAATAGAGAGGGGGCATAGCAGTGTGCATTCAATCTGTATGGGGAAGTGTGGGGATGCTACTGTTGGGAATGGGAAAAGAGAACAGCACAGAACACGGAGGGAGGATATTCATATAACACTTAGGAAATCTGAAGCATTCATCAGTCATACTCTTAACTATCTATCTAAAAGGTATATAATACAACCATACACGATATAGTTTCAATGAAGATTTCCCATCCAGGTGGACAGTATTACCCACAAGAACCATAGACCACATAATAAAACTTGAATACAGACTTACAACTGTTTTTAGGTGTAAAAATACATTCTTGAGTTTCCCAGGGTAGTAGTCAGATATGGCATGAATATCAGAATATTCAGGGCTTGTGGGTAATTATAGGCATTGAGATAATAGTGTTGTGGACCCTAGATTTAAAGATTGTCCATTACAAGTTATTCTTAAGTAATAATATATAATGCCCAGATTTTATTTAAAATATACAGTGAGGGATAGAAGACATTATTAGAAGATAATTTATAACTGTTGGATATAGGAATAGATATTGGGGAATTAGTATTGCATTTTTTACTTTTGTATTTGAGTGTGTCCTAATAAAATATTTGAAACAGTAATTTAAAGATAGGTTTTTTGTAAGTTTAAGGTAATATTATATAAATAAGAATATTGCTTCTAATTGAGATACTTAAGATGACACAACAGAACAAAATTAAGAGTTTCTATACTTAGCTTTATCATAGTAGAGTTTTTACTTGGAACTTAATTCACAAAAAGGTTTTAACAAATTATTCTTCATTATTCTTCAGATGATTGAGGACTTAGTTGTTGGATCAACTTTATTTTGTAGTATTCAACCAAATTTTAAAAGAAATTTTGTTTTTGAATTGGCTATAACTATACTGATAATAAGAGCACATGATAAACAAGAGATAATTTTGGAGAGAAGTGGACCTTTCATTAACATCCTGATTTTTTATATCTATAGAATATACTTTTTCCCTAGACTCCTACTTTTTTTATTTCCCAGTCTTCCCAATTAGTTAAGATTTATTCTTATTTATTATTAGTTAAGATTTGCTTGCAGCTATCATATCCTCTGCTGTTTAATGTGATAGAAAGATAACCTCTAATTTTGAATCTTAGAGGAATAACATTATGATAGCCATACAATTTAGTTGTATTTAGGAAACTTCTATACAGTCACCATGAGATTCCTGGTAATCAGAAGGAAATTGACAGAAATAATGAACCATATCTGTTTATTGCATTTGGATACTGGTATCTTTCTGATCCTTGTGATTGGAATGACCACTACTGTTATTATACACCCTAAAAATCATATTGAATCTAGTCCATGTTTCTTTCTAAACCTGCCTGCCTTGAATAGACAGTACAACTTATAGGAAAAACTAAGACCCTGACATAGATGATTTCTAATACCTATACAGGAGTTGTAGAATGAGGATCTGTATTTCTCATTTTATATAACCTATAGCAACAAACACAGACACTGCAATGATCCTACTGACTAGCCCCTGTAATTATAAGAATTTTTTGGCATTTATACTTACAGAGTAGTGTGTGTTTGTGTGTGTGTTTTCTTTCCTTTAACCAGTACTCAAGTAGAATATTATAGTTTAGCTGATGTACTGCTCCTAACATTATCGCCATTCAGAAACACCTTTAGTAATCCAAAACTTCTAGGGTTTTATGACATTCAATCAAGTTTTACATTGTATATGGCACTAGTATAAGTTGTCTGAAGCATGTGGTTTCCTTTATTTATAACTAAATTTTACACACCTTGGTACAATGAATTCACTAGCTTCTGTTATTTCACGGTGACTGCAGACACTGTTAAGTGAAGAGAACTATGACATTTTGCTCTTTGTTACAATCTCTTGTGTGTTCTACTTCTCTCTTTGACATTCTATTGAATGGCCATTTCCTCAAAATCTTACAGTCTAAGAGACATATTCCAAAAGTGAGTAGATAACTCTATTTGCCATAAATCTTCTTTCCTTTTACAGCATAACATCTTTGTTACAATATAATCTACAGGCAATTCTAGTTACTCAGTTATTTGTATGAGCTGGTGTATTCACAGCTAATACTTACCATCAGTACAGTCTTAGAATATTGCCTTAATTGTCACTATTTTCCCACTATTGTGAGTTGTGTTGATCTTGTTGATGCTTTCCTTTGGAATATGTTTAATTTTGATGTTCAGTTTTTCTGGATTCTTTGCTCATTCATGATTTTCCATACCATAACTGGTAATTTACTTACAAAACGATGTTTTCAGAATTATTCTTACACTTTGTCATTGTCTTATATTTTCTCTTTTAAGCATAGACTTTTGTTCCATTTTGAGTTAATTTTTGTTTAACTTCCTTTTTTGACATTGGCTATCCAATTGACACAGTCTGGTCTTTTCTAAAATGATGTGACTTTAGATGTATGTTTCCAAATTGGAACTATATTCCATTTTATTAAATTGGTCTTTTCTTCTTAATGTACCTCATATTGATTATTTGACTTGATTAGCAGAAAAATTTAACACAGTCTCGATAAGTGGACTTTTTTAAATCATTGCTATCATAGCAGGATAAATGGCTCAATAATTAAGTGCTTCAAAAGACATGGACTAAATCTTAGAGCTCACTAGAGCCCCAAAAGGACTTTGAATAGCTACTTTTCTATTATTATCCTATATATTTTTTCCAAATGTACCTTACATTATTTTCTCTCTTTATCTCCAATTACATTTTATGTTAAATGTATTTGGAGTTTTATCTTTCAATTTAATGTTAAAGTAATATATTATTCTGTGAGATTGTAGACAGATTGGAAATGAGATTGTTACGTATAATCGGACATTTTATTCCCACTTGTCAGTTCCTGAATAGCCACTCTGAGGCTTAATATTAATTTTAGTTATTTGACTGATGGCCCCGGCCTGTTTCTAACTAGGTCTTATATTTAAATTAACCCATTTTTTTTTATTAATCTATGTATTGCTACGTGGTCATGGTGTTATCCCATTTTCTCCTTGTCTTTCTGTCTCAGAGGCTGACTGGTGTCTTCCTCAACTCTGCCTTTTTCCCCCCTGTGGTTCTGCTTGGATTTTCTGCCTAGCTATAGTTTGCCTTGCCATGGGCCAAAGTATGTTTATTCATCAACTCATAAAAGCAAACATATATACACATACATGTACATATATATATGTCTGTATATTTTATGTGTAATTCAATAACATATATTCCATTATAACAGATTCAATCAACCATTCTATATACTATGAGACAAAACTATGAATTAGATTCTCTGTTGAACAAACTTTTGTTTTCTATATTTCCTCATGATTTCCTCAATTCATGTTAAGACTGAGCACCCAAGTGATTCTGGAGAGAATAAATTTCAAGCTAACATTTCACTGGTGGTTTTATCTGATATTCTTTTAGAAAACCACAGTGGGTGTACATCTTTTTATGTAAAAATCCAGTTCTCTTCTTTCTCTGAACAATTACACTCTTAAGTGTAACTAAAATAATGACTGCTCTGTTTAAAAAGAATGGGTTCAATATGCCCCCGGAACCTTAAAATTTGTGAACCTGCCTAACTTCAACAGCTTAGAAATAGTTTTGATAGAGTCAATGCATTATTCACTAGGGATAGATGACCAAGAATATTTCAATTAAATGTCCTATGTCTTAAAGAAATGTTTTAAGGGCAAAAACAAGAATTATTCATTAATTTTTTATTGTTCAGAAGTTATATTGAAACTTATATTTAACTGTAATCCAAAAATCCTTCTCAAACTTTTATATGGTATGTTGAGTTATGTAAATATTCGTATACTTATTTTATTATTAAATCTGCAACTGCCACTCAATCTAAATACATTGTTTGAAAGACAAGTTATAAAATTCAATTAAATTGAAACTTTTGAGAATGACTCAGACCACACATTAGTTGATATTCTAGAGCACATTACAAACAAAATGTTTACTAAGTACAAGTTCACTATGATTCTTTACCATATATTCCCTTTAGTGCTATGTTAACTTATAGATGTTTATTAATTATATTTTCATCATGAAACTTTGGAAAAGTTCTCAAGCTCATTTTAATGAGATGACTTGATTATATAAGAAACATTATAAAGCATGAACTTAATCAATCCTGTAAAGCAAAGTGGAGAATCTCTTCTGGAACTCATAACAAAAAATATCGTGGAAGTAATATTGTGTATTTCATAATACAGAGATGTAAATTGAAATCATTCTTCAATATATTTGTAACAGGAACATAGCATAATAAAAGGAAAATATGTATATGTTTGCTTTTTCAAATTCAATTTAAATGGCTTTAAATATTTAAGATAACAGTTCTTCTCACAAATATATTATACAAATTAATTGATGGTAAGTTGCTTTAAAGGAAAAAAAGGAACAGTATTTAAATACTTCCTGCAACACACTCTCATTTTAAAGGCCTCTGACCCTAGATACTAATGACAATATGTTAAAAATTAAGTTATAAAATCTATGCGTACAAGACTAATGAGAAAAGCTGTATACCATTTCACTTAGGAAGTTTCCATGAATGTTGCTCAGCATTGTAAAACTGCCATGAAATTCCAATTCATTGTTATTCCTGTCTGAGATACAAAATGCAAACATTATATAGCATTAATATAGAAAGAATAAATGTATCTCCTTTTATTCTGAAGCCTCTTTTTCATTTTTAGAGAAAAAAACATTAATTTTACTTAAAAGCCAAGGTTATAGCTTATTTGATTAATGGGTAAATTTAAATAAGTTTTGCTTCAACTCTCAACTAAAATGTTTAGAAAAAGTAAACATAAAGGTTTATTGCTACTCCCAAGTTTAGTTTATAATACATATTCACAGAATTCCACTTATTTTTCTCATTTGTTATTAGTCTATTATTAGGCTGGGCTGTCTGCAATGATAAATAGGTACTTCCTGAAGCGCTCAGGACTTGCCTAGCCTGACTCTCTCCACAATCAACACGTACAGCTCTGATTTGCTTAATTGAACTATGCAGTAGATCATACATTTCTATGTAGTAGTTTTGTACCTTTGCTTCTTAGAAAGAAAAATGTATGTAAAGCATTTGAAAGAAATATTGAATGCTATAAATTGCTCTTTAAAATCCTAAGAATTAAAGTACAATTAATAAGCCTATTAAATTTATTCACATTTGACAAGGTATCTGAGTGTGGTTTTATTTGAATGTTTGTTCTCTCCCTCTCCCTCTCCCTCTCCCCCTCCCTCTCTCTCTCTCTCTCTCTCTCTCTCTCTCTCTCTCTCTCTCTCTCTTTGTGTGTGTGTATGTGTGCTTTCCCCAGGACAATTAAAATGGCAGTGGTGTGTGTACCAAAATGTTAGCTATTACTGAACAAGCATCCATCAACACCAGTGTAGTAGGCAGTAGCATTTAGCCATTGCTACCCAGTGAGGGTTAGCACTTCCACACTTTCATGTAGTCAACATCCTTGATAATGGTCTGGACTTTAAACTAACAGATTTTGAAATGTTACTCATTACTTTTTTATGTGTTTTCCTTGGTTATTTCTGGACTCCAAACACAGCATCCTTCTAATAATCATCTTAAGTGATTTTGTCTTTGTATCCACCATGACAAACAGAATGTCTATATCCAACACAGTTGGAAACCTAGATGACATGTCTTACAACAGTCTTTTAAAACTTGTGATCCATGCACAGGCTCCTTGTATTGTTAGACTTTGACTTTCAGAACTGGAACGATTTTTCTAATTTCTCATGGATTTGGTTCTACTTCCTTAACTTTCAAGCCAAGCAGTAAGAGGCATAAAATTTCACAGAGAATGAAATTTGACTTCTTCTGGGCATATTCATGTATAATTTCTTCCAAGTATCAAGTTTCTATTTTCACTCAAAAGGAGCTCAGTATCCTAACATAAAAATGACAGAGACTGTCACTGATCTGTACTCCTTACACAGTCTGTGCCAAATTGGTAATGGTTCAGCATAGGAACCTAACCAGTCAGCTATTGTGGCATAAATACAAGACTCAGCCAATGAACAGTGTGCATTGAAAGTGGAATGGCAATCCTCCCCCAATGTAATGATATGTTTTATCATTCTGCTGGGATATGTGAAGTTAAAAGTGAAGTGCAGGTCTCAGTCTCTTGCACGTGTTACTGAAAGGCTCGACAGCCAACGATCTCTAGAGCATAGAGTGAAGATGAGTTATGTTTCCAATCTTAGATGTGCTTTCTATCTTATAATCTAGCCCTTTCATAAGCTGAGGAGCAGCAACATATAAAAAGGAAAAAAGAAATAAAGAAAGCCAGACTATGCTTACTTAAGGGTTGAGCACACAATGTAACAGCAGGACACTTGTCTAACATGCATGAGGCCCTGGATCCAATCTGCAGTACCACAGGGAACAGGGCTGATCTAATTTTATTACTATGGATGTGAGTTACAGAGGTTTAATATTATTCAACATTTCTTTCTGTCACCTTTAAGACACTCCATTTCTACTTTCTGCTAAAAACATTATGTTTAAGTGCAAATTTTAATTAGAAGGTGTAAGCGCTGTTCTGAGATACTAATTATGTGTCTATTAATATCCTGAGCTACTTTCAAAAAATTTAGTGGATGATAACATAGACCCTGTGCTCTTCATGGCCATTTTCTTCTTTTCTAATATGAATATGTAATATCATTGTGTACATGGATTGACTGACTGTGTTCTACTAATATATGGTCTGTAAAAAAAAAATGAGGTTTCAGATTTTGAGGAAAACTTAAAAACACCTAGGTCTATATTCCTTAACTTGTTTTGGTTGAATTCTCTTTATGAATCCAATGAGAAAAAGCGCTGACCCTTTAGTGAAGCAAACACACGCATTATTCTAGTCGGTACTATCAGGTTATATTTGCCTGGAACTCTAGGTGACCCAGAGAACAATAAACAAGTATCTGCCTGGTGCAATTACAATTTTGAGAAAAAGAAATGCTGGATCCAGATGTATGTAATCATATTAACATAAGCTCTTTCAGATAAAGGCTACAGGAAACTCAAAAGTCTTTCTCATTCCACCCACTCTAGTATGGTACCTGTAAACAATTCGTAATTTTATGAACAGAGAGAGAGAGAGAGAGAGAGAGAGAGAGAGAGAGAGAGAGAGAG
>NW_004949106.1:6141710-6148698 GCF_000317375.1 Microtus ochrogaster | reverse complement strand
GGGGCTTTTGGTATCAGTGTTAAAAAGTCTACGTGTGGGGTCTGTCTCTGCGTCTGTATTCTCAACCTCCATCCCCTTGCCCAAATCGGGCGAACTGGGGTCTAGTGCACAGAGCTCAGACACGGAGGCGCGGTACGCGGCAGGTGTCCTAAAGCTTTTTGGACAGAAAAGATTTTCAGGAAGAGCAGGAAATTGGGAGTGGCAGCATGATTTTGATGTTAGCTACCTGAAGCAAGAGAGAAGACTAAAAGGGCATGTGGACCCTTGCTAGGTAAAGTCCGCTAAAAGCCGCTTGAGTGATTGTTAACGTTAGATTGATTTCCTAGAAAATGGCCTAGAGTTATGTGTTTTGTTATACAAATGATATATTATAATGTGAGGTAAAAACATTTATTTTTTTTAATGCCAGAGAGTACAGTGACCTCTTTGCATTCGCATATTATACATTCAGCCCACAAAATTCATGATGCTTTTCTACTATAAACAAATATTTTGCATATTTTATCTGCAGACAAATAAATCTAAAAAAAAATGTTTCGGTGAGCGAAGATGCTCCATTTGCAGAAGCTCTTGTGTAGGTAGCTCTAGTTTAGATTTTAAGGAGTTTTTCATGACAGGATAAAAGGCTTGAAGTCATTTAGAGAAGGAGAGGGACTAGATCAATTAAAATTAATAACTCAGATTTCAGTAAAATGTTCAATATTTTAAATTGTGGCCAATGGGTGATAAACTATGGTAGAGTAGAGGGCAATTACCAGAAATGAAATTAGACAAAAATAATCCTGCCATTGAAAATGACTGGATCACATTACAATGCTTGAGGTCAAGAAGGGTAAGAGCTTGGATTATTCAGAGTGAGACTTATTATATATATGGAATTTAAAACTTTCACCTTCTGATTGAAAAATTATTACACTACAAACAACCAGAAATTTTGGATAATGAATTAAAGCAAACTTATTTACCTTTGCAAGTATGCATATGAATAGTTAAAGGGAAAAAAAAAACTATGTGGGTAAACATGAATATAAAAGGGACACTAAAGAGATTGGAAGATCATGGGTTCCAAGCCATTTGATGCACAGATTGCATATAAGCATTTTTCTTATCTTGCTTCTCATATCTTTGGTTAAATGTACCAGTGATGTCTTACTCTCTAGTGTTGGCACAGTTTGATCTTGCAGAACCTTTGAAAACATTCCCTGCTTCCTTTGCTGGCCAATGTATATTGCACTTATTCAATACATGCAATTAGTATTTAAAGTATAACCGTGGGTTATATTTATCTTATGAATGTTACATTTGAATGGGCTCTTTCCTCTCGTCTTCTTATTCTATTTGCAAACATCTGTTAGCAAACACTGGTACCACATCGACGTCAGTCATCTTTAATATTAGGACTGGTGTGAAATGAGAGTTGCAATGTTGATAGCTCTATAGTGCCCCCCAAACCTCCTGTTTGCAAAATATGCCTTGCTTATGTTTATACCATGAAGCTTTAAAGTCATTATACACACACATGCATATGTATAAACACACATACACGAGCAGAACCCAGTGAAGACCTGTGTCAATCCTGTGATTACTTCGAATTCATATGTTTTGCTCATTTATTTTATAGGACTTTGTGCTGCTGGGGTCCACTGTTTCCTCTGTCTCACCAACTCCTTTTGTCTCCTACAGACTCAGGACAATGTTGACTGAGAACTCTGAGTGCCATATGGATGCTGATTCCTCTCCCGTTTTTGCAGGTTGGGACTCAGCAGTTACCACTTCGCCATCATTTATTTTTCATCAGTATCTCTCTGAGTTTTCCACACACATGTTTAATATTTCCTCGTGTCTGTCCACAAATACTCTTGCACACTGTTTCCAAAACTATATCTATAAATCTTAACATCCCTTTCTGCTATCTGTCCAAATTTCTACCTAATAGTAGAGCAGAGCAGAGAGACAGAGAGAGAGAGAGAGAAAGAGAGAGAGAGAGAGAAGCTTAATTGTTCCTGCAGGCTAAAAGCAATATCTACTATAATTCTGCCCATCACAAAATTCTTATTTAAATCAATGTGTGCTTGATACTGTCTTTTTAAATTTTGTACTTGATTTTTTTTTGGTTCAAATTGGCTTACTTATTTTATAGTCCTTACTTATGTCTCTTGTTATGAACCTTTGATTTTTCTTTAATTTTGTTGAATTGCATTAAGGTTCATGTATAGTTTAATTATCTTGAATTTTTGAAGATTTTGCTCTTTATTACATAGTCTTTGCATTTGATGTTTGCTGTTCATCTCCTTTAAGCTTCTATTTTAGAAAATTTAACCTTGGCCAGGGAACTGAGTACATTTTCTCAAAATAAATAGTGTTGTGATTTTTAAGTTGTAAATGTGTGTGAAATTAGGTAGTATGTTGATTTATTTGAGGATATTTTTCTATTTTTTGCCTTATCCTTGCAATCCATACACCATACAGGTTGCAAGTACCGAGTCTATGTATAATTTATCAGAATGCATGTTATGTAACTGCTGATATGTTCAATGATTCATGGGCACCCAGAGGACTCCTATTCAAAGTTTTCCCGAGTCTCCTGGCTCTCCTAGCTTTCTTTGTTTAGTACAAAACACCCAGTACAATTCCCAACTATACAGAGCTTCTCAAGCCCTTCACTTGAGATATTGCACAACTCCGGCTGTGCGCATTCTGCGTTTGGTGCAGTGAATCTTAAAACCAACTTGTTCAGTGGCTGACTGCAGGGAACGGGAAATAGCGATTTCCCCCACGGCACTGGCTCTTCATTTCTCCCACCAGCAAACACAGTGAAGAAAAGCAGAAATGTAGTATTACAGGGCAGGTTTATCAAAAACACAGTGGCGTTTGCTCCCGCCAGTTTTATTTCTGGGGATATGGTGATATTCACCTTAAAATACAGCTGCATCTTTAAAGAAATCTTTCAAGGACCTCTTTTATTGCAATCCCCTATTGTTTCTCTTGTTGAGGCAGGAGAGCAGTGTCCAAAATTTCAGATATTTATCCATTTTCTAATTCTACAAGGCATTTAATCTTAACACATCCTCGATTCTTACTAGGTATTTGTTGAGAGTATTTTAACTTCTGGAAGTTCGATTTCCTGTATTGTCACAAATATGTTATTATTGTAAATCATTATAAACTCTTTCAATTTTCACTCAGTGGCCCAAAGACCTTTGTAGTTAGTCAATGAAAATTCAGTAGGAAATCGAATGGGGTTATCTCATCAGATTCAAACAGAGTTAATATCTTCGCTTCTCTCTGGACTGCTCCGCTGTTTCTTTCCTGAATCTGTTTGTCTTTCTTCCTGCGTCGTTTTCAACATGCACTAGCCTGACATTTGCCTGTGAGAATGCAGATCTCAACCTGGCTCCTGCCCTTTCATGGCTGGCTGTTGAGGCAGTGTGCCACGGATTGATTTTCACGGCGACTCAGCCAGTCCCTCGCTCCCCACTTGCTCACTGACAGGTTTTATGAAGGACACTAAGCACAGTCACCACCTTCTTTATGAGCTGATCTGTTACATCGCGCCACGTGCCTTTCCCAGTTTGAGCTTGGTTACTGTGCTGTCTTCCCCTGCCAGGAAAGGTGAAGGTTATCTTCTGGCTGCACAGATGATTTCCTCGACTTGGTACCAACTATAGTGTCCCTTGGTGCCTCATATAGCTTCTTGAAATATTCTTTCCAGTGGTTTTAGATGCCTTCCTGTGCCGCTAGCTCTTCGCCATCTGCTGCCCTGATGTCACAGCAGTCTTTGAGTAAAATTAAATGTTTAAAAATCCCTCTGTAGTGTTTCTGTCTACCTCTGGCTTCCAATAATTTTTACAACATTGCTTGCATTTTTTTATCTCTCATACATGAATTTTAATGTTTCCCAACAATTTCACAGTTTTAATGGAAAGATAAGTCATTTTTGTGAGTGGATGACATTAACATAGAAACTAATAGGTTCTCTAGTTGATTTTGTCTGATTGCATTGTGAAATTTTAAATAAAATGACAATTATATATCCTCTAGTCTTAAAAGTTTACCTGTGCCCTTAAAATTTTATAAAGTCCACTGATAAATAAAGGCCACACATGTAAGTTCCACTGGTCTGAAACTCTTTCACAAAAATAATTTACATTTGTAATCTTGAATTTGGCTCATAGCTTTGCTGGTTATTTATGTGTCTGTCCTATTGTTTTTCTTTAGAATAATTTCAATGAACTCATAGATTTGTATGTATTAAATTATTAAACTGTACCCAACATAAGTTTGTACAAATCCTTGAAATGTATTTTCATATTAGTTACAACTTTTCTTTCACACAATCACTACTGACAAATCCCTAGGAAATACTTAGATTTAAATGTCACTTTTATAAAATATGTCAGTTACTCTTCCTTTTTAAAAATCTGAAGATTTCCCAAGATTAATTTGCTATTATGTCCAAAGGAAGGTAGACAAAATAAGTACCACTATGGTTTTATTGCCATCATCTTCATGTACCCTTCTTTGTCCAGAGCAGAAATCAATTCCAGCAAGGAGAATGAAGATCATTAGTAAGAGTGATATGGTGACATATTATCAAGGTTTGAGACGAGGCTGACAGAAAACAAGCAAAATTCCTATAAATCGTTTAAAAAATCACAAAGGTGACAAACCATGGTCTGAAAACGATAAGATCTCTACCATAGTTTATTTTATTGCTATAAAAGTACAGATTTTTATTGTCATGGGCTCAGTTTGAAAAGTTCCCTGAAATGTCGTGTGTTAAGGGTTTATTTGCCATTGTTGACCATTGGAAAGTGACTGGATGTTGGAGATCTGAGCTATGTCATTCCATAGACATTCAAAGCTGGGACAGGACCAATTATAACTGACACAAAGATAAACGTTCATTTTATTTCTTATCTCCCATTGAGTACAAAGACTACATTTGCACTGTAAGAGGAGAGAGCATCCATTGCTCTTCAAGGTAAGGTAGATAGTATTTCTTGGAAGCAGAAATCAGCCCTCCCCAGACCTCAAAACTTCTATACCTTGATTACTATGTTTCATCCTGTTAGACTGATAAGATTCAGATCTGTGACTTATAGCCCACCCAGTCACATGGAGTTTTTCTCTAGTAAATGCAAACAGATTAAGACTATCTCTTAAATTAATACATAACTGCATTAGGAATAGAAAATAAATGAAGAAAATATATGTGATTGAATAGTACTTTGTTACTGTTTTTACTGTTTAAATTTTTGATCTTCTTTCATATTCCTAAATCTATCCTATTAATTAATGAGAATGTTCAATCATGCTTTACTCATAAGATACTCATAAACTTATGAATATTTATATAATTTAGTTTGTCTAGATCTTTTTCTTTGTTGAATTTGCTCTCTCTATTACACACACACATATATGTTACATATATATATATATATATATATATATTATTGTAACCTAATAATGAAATTTGATAGCAAGTATTGGAACAAAGCAGTGTAAAATTGACACTCTGCTCATTTAATTCTTCAGTAAATATACTGTCTAGAACTGTCTAGAATATGTCTATAAATAAATATCAGTATAGGAGACTTTTCATATTGTTGTTTCATCTTAGACATGGAGTTGAAATATGACCACTCACCTCTTCAAGTAGCACAAAGCATTGTATTAACCCCCCAAACTAAATTTTAGTAGGTCACTTCACACTTTTGAAGTGATTGTGCATTTTCAGTATTCCTAAAGATCAAGGACCAAACAAATAGTTTGAAAGCATTATGGAAAACCCTGAACTACTTTATTCATTATGAGAATACTTTATTATAGCAGTAACAGTTTAATGCCCTGCAGTGGTAATTCAAAATAGGAAATTAAGTGTATATTTCTGCTATCCTGAGTTATTTATATATTGAATAAAATAATATTGCTGTACAGGATATTGTCCTTCGGAGCAAGAATATGCTTTCAAGCAATTTGTTTAATTGCATGTAATCAATACAGGATGTTGTTAAGTTAATTCAATCTGCATCCTGTAGAATTGATTGAAGTTTTAGTCAGAACACTTTTTATGGAATTTTAGTATAAACTAGGTCAGTTAGAAAAAAGCGAAAAGAATAGATTCTGTATATAATAATTTTTCAGTCCGTGACATGCAAAGGGAAGCTTTCTAAAACTGCAATAAAAAAAATCAATTAGAACCAGATGGACCAGCAAAGCTAAGAATCATAAACTCTCTGTATTTTCCCTTTCTATATAAAATTTAAAGAGGAAAAGAAAGAATGTATCTATTTTATAAATGTATAATAATGTTTATACATTTATATTAAATAAAATATTTCAATGTTTAAAAGTATCAAAAGTTGATATTTATCATGATATTATCTATACATACATAAACTTCTTATGAACATTGAAAATGTATCCATATAAATTATAGATATAAGTATTCTGATCTTTAAAAGACCTTGACACCTAAAATAGTCTATACGTTTTTGGAGTGGTATGTTGGGCCTTATGATGGATTCAACTTTTATAATGAAAAGCCAGTATAACAGGGAGAAGGCTTTTAGACTGTATCACAGAGGTGACAATATTTCATGGGATAGAGACAATTTTAGTACATTTTTTTTTAGATTCTAATATCAATAAGAAAAGCAATTTCAACTAAACTATACCATTTAAGTGCTTTAGAATACACCAATATAAGAATTTCTGGTATAAAAGATGTGGTGGTTGGGGTAAGAATGACCCCCTTCTGCTCATATCTTTAACTGCTTGACCATAAGGGAGTGGCACTTCTTAAGAGGAATTAGGAACTTTAGCATTGTTGGAGTATGTGTGACTTGTTGGAGGAAGTGTATCACTAGAGATGGGCTTTGGGATTTCCAAAAGTCAAGCTGCCAAAAGTCAAGATCCAGATGTAGACCTCTTTGCTCCTTTTCTAGCAATGCATCAGTCTGTGTGCGGCCATGCTTCCTGACAC
>NW_004949106.1:6140016-6141063 GCF_000317375.1 Microtus ochrogaster | reverse complement strand
GAGTTTTTGGGGTCGCTCATGTACACTATCATATCATTAATCAACTTTATATGGAAAAACAAAAAACCCAGGATAGCCAAAACAGTCTTATACAATAAAGGAACTTCTGGAGGCATTACCATCCCTGACTTCAATCTTGAATTTGGGAGGGAGTAGGTAGGGCATGAGAGGGTTTAGAGGAAATAAAGGAAATGGGAGAAATGATATAACTGTATGTTAATTGAAATAATATAATCTTACATTCTACCCTAGAAACTGTATACTCACAAGTTAACTGCAGAAAACAAATTGAAACAGGAGAGTATAGGGATAAATATTTTCAATGTTGCATGTATTGTATAAAATTATTCCTTTATAAAAATAGTATTTTTCTTTGAAAACGGAATTTAAAGAGACTCAGCTTTTTAGCCAAGTAATGATGCCTTATCTATACTCTGCAGGGCACAACCCTAAGATCTGAAGTGCTGTGGTAACTAGTTGAGATAACCAATGGTTCTCATTCTGTATTCCTCAGTTTTCCTCCTGAAATAAGCACAATGATTTTCCTTAGAAAGGATCACATTCGGGAGTGGAAATATTGGTAATGTCACATTACAGCAACCATTTCTGGAAACAGAAAGTTGAATTCTGCGAATTTGGATTTATGATGAGTCCACATTGGGTCCATCGTGTTTCGAATACAGACCCAGGCTTACAATTCATATGGAGCTTGCTAGGCTTGATTGTAAGGGATCTGCCATTTGGTGAGGATCACTGGAAGGGGAAGATAAAATCTCTCTCGCTTTCTCTTCCTGTTCTGTAGGTTTTATTCATTTCATGTAATTTGATTTATTTTCTTTAGTTAGCCTAACATGAGATTCTTTCATGAAATACTGCTACGTCACAGACCTAAATGGAACAGGTACATGAATTATGTGCTGAATATCATGGGACGTAAACCAAAATAGCATATCTGCCTTTATAAGTTCCTTGCTTAGTGGCATAGTAATAGAAATCTGGCCAATGAAAAGAGGTCTTTTACATCCTCATTGTATCAGTGTGTGGGTG
>NW_004949106.1:6133981-6139479 GCF_000317375.1 Microtus ochrogaster | reverse complement strand
TAAATAAATAAATAAATAAGTAAGTAAGTAAGTAAATAAGAGGTCTTTTAAAGGTAGGTATTTGTGGTCGTACATCTCAAAATTCCAAGGATGTTTGGGTAAAGCAGGTCATCTCCACGTTCAAGTCTAATTAATCAAACTACTGCAAATTGCAGCACACAGTCCCCACACATGCAGCGTGTAAGCCGTTGTTTCAATATCTTTTGAACCAAAATTTAAACATTGAAACATACTGAGATAACACAAGAAATCCAAGCCAATGAAAAATTTCACTGTGCCTCCTGTTAGTACCGCATGTTCATCCCAGTACTAATCTGCAACATTGCTGTATACAGGCTTCTTTGACAATTTTTATTGAAAAATACTCTTAGTACTGTGTGTTTAAGTATATGTTCCACTAAACACACAAAGAGGTCAAAGGAGGGCAGTTGGTTTACTCCTTCTATTGTGGGTTCCAGAGTTTGGAATTAGGCCTTCAGATTTGTGGCAAAACAATTGCCATTACCGAATGACCTGTCTCATAACAAAGCTTCTGTCTATAACAATCGTATTTGCTAGTGTTTTAGTTTTGTTTTTGGGGCTCAATCGCTTTTGTGAATAAAAAATCAATTTTCTCTCAACATAACTTAGAAAGGATGTAGATTATGGGGAATGATATCACCCCAAAAGGAAACAAGAGCTCAGTTAATTTACAGTATGCCTGCTTTTTTTAGCCTCAAGGCAACAATGGAAAATGCCATACTTTCAAGACGTGCTTCAAAAAACACAATATTTAAAGCTTGCGTTTGCCATTGTCACATTGCATTGTGTCAGTTAAGATTTGGTTTTACTGGATTTGGCCAGTGTTAGGAGATGAAATAAAAGCAGATGGTGTACAGCACATAAGATATGGTGTGGTTCCCAATTTTGTTTCAGAACATCCCAAGGGAGAGACTTTTCGAAAAAATATGCACACGTATTATCAGTGGGATGTTCCTGGCAGAACACCTTACCCTCATCACAAAATAAGTTTGATGGATTTCTTTACTTGCTATAGGAAGTAAACATGACTCAGAAGTTACCTTTCTTACTAGTTGAGTAAGGGCAATGCCTCTGCAATTGAAACTGTATGTCAATGAATGAATCTCTGGTATTCGAGTAAGATGGCTAGCCAAGGCAATAGCTGTGTAAAGGTGCTATTTTTCACAGGGAGACCTTTGAAAGGTTGCTGTAATATACCAGCACAGTAACACTTCGGTAGTAAATTGGACACTCTTTGGAATGTAGCCTTTCAATCTTTTTCTGCATTTTGATTATTCTTGGACAAATAATGCACTCTATGTGTTTTATTAGAAAATAATGCATCATTTGTTTCCCAAGGCACAGACTCTTCAGAAAAATATCTTATCATCTTAATTAAAATATATTTAATGATAATGACATTTTTATGGTTCTCAGAATATGTAACATGTTTACTACTTAATTCTCAGAGATAGCTCATGAACTATGTATCCTTACTTCTTCACTTCAGATGTGCATTTTTTTAAAAGAAACTGACAAGCTTACTGAATGACAAATAGTACCTCTTCTGAGGAAATTATAGTAAATGAGTGGTATTTGATGTTTCTGAGATTCTCTGAGTAGGAGAGAATTTTCATTTCTTATCAAGCCTTTCTAGCCTTCCATTTAATTAAATCAAAGCTTAGTACTGTGCTTTCCTTCTCATTTATTACTAGAAAATAATATTAATTTGGTGTAGCGTATTGGTACAGATAAAAAAAATACTAAAAAAAAACCTTTTTTCTACCTTATTATTAGGCTCAATCAAGATTACTTTGCACCAGAAATTTCTTTTATTTTTTATTTGGAATAAAATTCAAGTTATTTCAATGGATAATTCAATGATAAAGTTCTGTTTAAATATATAGCCTAAAGATTAAATTAATGTATTTTTTAAAAAAATAAATATAAACCAATACTCTGGATAAATCTTTACGACTTGAGGCAGACGCCTGTTCACATCACTTTCCAAACAGAGCTGACAGGAAGACGGGTTAGCCCAAGGAACTCAGCAGCAACCAAAAGCCCCACTTTTCAGACTGGAGATAAAATAGTGTGTGCGGGCAAACGAAACACATTATGTGGTCCAGCACAAGCTTGAGTGTCCTTACTCCTAGAAAGTTCTTTGTATGTCTTGTTTTTGTTGTTCTATCTGTTTTTGTTTACATGCCCATTTTTTATTTTAGGTACACCATTTCAGAAGGGAGTGCTGTCATGATGCAAACATTTCCATAAAACTGTTTTGACTTATCACCTTAAAATTCCTATTACAGGCTTTCTCATGTACAATTTGTCCTTAGAACTATATATAAATGCAATTGGAAATCACATTTTAGTTTAAGGTATTAAAATTTTAATTTCAAATATAATGCCTCATATTACTTTGAAAATTATGAATATAATAACTGTATATCCCAACTATTATATATTACACACACACACACACCAAGATGTGTGTGGGAGGTTTAATGCCTCATTGAATTTTGGTTTAAATTCTGATAATTTGTTTATGGTACGTTTTCAACCTCAAGTATACAAAGAAAGCACAGAAATCTGTCTTCTTTGTTTGAGGTTTAAGTACTATCACCCTATAGTATTCCAGGTATGGGAAATATTTTGAGATATTTTTCTGTTGTGTTTACTAACAATACACTTCCTTAATAGGGACAAAAAAATGCTTGCTGTGTTTCATATCTGCAAGAATATCCTGATATGTTGCTACTATTATTGTTTTACACTGCTAAAATATGGAACAATTCTTCCAAGTGCAGGGATTCCACATTATTCTGCTCATTTTAATGAAAGTCAAAGGCAATTTGACTGCCCCATTTGTGCAAATATGTAATCGGGGTCATTGTACATAGACCTTTAGATATTTCAGGTTCTTTTCAGTGCTCCTAGAGATGCAGAGCAGAGAGGAAAAGCAAAGTTTGGAAAGCGCTACACTCCTACTGCAACACTTCTGGCTCTAGTTACCTTTGTAGGAAAAAAAAGACGTGCTTCAGCCTCTACAAGATCGTTCAGCTAGATATTCCTGGGTCCCTACAATTCTTAATAGAAAAACACATTTGTATCCGCAGAGTCCTTGAGCACAGAAGCCATATGCACTGTCAATGAAAAGTAGAGATGTGCCATCAAGAGATGGCTTTTGCACATCTGGAATTAAATGAACTAAGTGCTTGACTTAGAGACACCGAGAAAATTTTCCTTTAGCTTCCTAATAAATTACCACTACTTTATTATTTTAAACAATTCAGTGAGTTTATCTTGCCTCTCTATCATTCCGAAATCTCTTGTAAGTGTCACTGGGCTAAAATAAATGCACCACCGAGGCCACAGTCCTTTCCTAAGACTGTGGGAGAGAACAGCTCATTACTAGTCTACCTTCCACAAACTAAGCTCGAACTTCCCAGCTCATGAACTCCTTCTCACATTCAAATGTGTAAATTGACAACAGCTGCAACATGGTATAATTCTGCTGTGTTTATTTTGTGGATGACTGTATATTTTGAGGAATTTCTAAACTGATTGCTATACTGCTTTTATAAATTTACATTCCTAGCAGTATTGTGTAAGGGTTCCTCTCTCTCTCTCTCTACAATCTTTTCAGCAGTTGATATAAATTGTTCACTAGATGGTCATCATTCTTATTAGGTTGAGATGGTCTGTGCATGCCAATTTAATTTGCTTTTTCATGATAACTAAAGATGTTGAACATTTCTTCACATATTCATTGGCCATCTTTATTTCTTCCTTTGAAAGCTAACTCTTCAGTTCATTATCCAAATTATTAATTGGGTGACTTATTTTTTCTCTTAAGTACTAATTGGTTTCTAGTGTAAGTATGCCTGTCAGACTCCTGAAGGAATACTTCCTTGTCCTGTATTTGGAAAATATTCTAGCAGCTTAGAAAATTGGTCAAATTTTAAGAAGTAGAAGAAGCACTAGTCATATAAATGCTCTTAGTAGTGAATTACAACAAGATGAAATGGCTCCTGATCCCTCATGCATAAATAGACTTTGTTAGAGACTCTGAATCATATCCCTGCAATAGAACATAAACAGGAAGTCACATGGATAAGGAACACAGCTATATATAAGAAGCAGTGATGGGAAGAGACATAAGAACTGATTTTTACAATATGCAACACTGTATCTGTTGCACTGTCTCAAGTACAAAGAGAGACATCCATCTTTAAGAAATCTCGACAAAGTCTTTACAATTACCAATAACTGAGTCTGAAAAAAATGGTTGTAAGTCTTTGACCAGGATTCAGACACATATAAACTGATTGAAAACTATTATCTGTGAAATTTTAATTCATCTTCTCCCATGTAATGTAAGTATTAATAGAGGACAACATTAATAAATGGTTATTTAGAGACAATTATTCTACCTAACATCCCTGGTTCAAATATATTTAATGAGGAAAGAAAGGATTCTGGAAGTCACATAAAACTTCTTGGCTGTTCTCATGCAGCTACCTTTTGGGAGTAATGGGCAGACTGTAAGCTCTCCTTGAGGTTATGATAGGACCAATGTCATTTTAGGTGCAAGTTTACCCTGGTAAAGTGAATTATTTATTATCCTAGATGTTCAGCAAAAAAATAGCAACATCTCAAGCCCCCAAAAACTCTTGTATTTTACCTTATATGTTGAGCATCAAGTGTTCTAATGTGTTTACAATTTTGCATTTTCAAAGTTTGTATTAGTAGTGATTATGAGTTGCACTTTTATCACAAGGAAAGCAACTCAATGAAGTAAAGATGGGCATTGACAAAGCATCACCTCAAATGTTATGCTATAATACATACGCTCACCTCTTTACTTCTAGGGCACCAGGAAGCAGTAAGAGATACAGGGAGGGGCAAGGGCAAGCTATATCCTTCAACCATATGCCCCCAATGAGCTACTTCCTCCAACTAGCCTTTGCATTCAAAGAACTGATTCAGATGGCCATTCATCCTTGATGAATTAATTGGTGGCATTAGTTCTTTGTGATCTCACTCATGACAACAGCAATGGAGTTTGCCTTCAATACCTGGAGTGTCTCCTAACCACGGCAAAGAATTGCTCTAAGAAAATTATTCAATCTCAAAATCACCAAACTGTAGAAAAACTCTATATCTTTCTAATAAAGATCACTGAGTCCACTCTGCATCCCTCACTTGGGGTTCAAAATTTAAATGCTTATGCTAGTTCAAAAAATACCCCAAAATAATCTTCAACTTGAATTTCTTTGCAGATTAAAAGTTACTATAGCAGTCAGAAGTTACTATAGTAACTGGAAAATGATAAAGAAATTGAGATTGGAAAATCAGTAGATCAACCAAAAAGTGACCCAAATACTTAGATTATTAAATTTAAGCATGTGAAGCAGAATGAGGCATGGTAGTGCATGCTTTTAATCACAGCACTCAGGAGGCAGCAGTAGGATTCTCTGAGTCTGAGGTCAGTG
>NW_004949106.1:6130993-6133153 GCF_000317375.1 Microtus ochrogaster | reverse complement strand
AACTCTTCCATAATTAAAACATCCAACAAACAAGGAGTTAATGAGTAAACCTTGACATTATAAAGGGAATCTATGAATTTTTCTCAGAAAAAAGATCATGCTAAAATGTCGAAGACAGAAAGTTATTTTTTTTTAATTGGAATTGAACACAGATGTGTTCTCTTAGCCCTTCTATTTGACACTGTACTGGAAATTCTACTGGGATCAGTTAGGTATACTACTACTAATAATAATGATAATAATAATAAAGACACTCAATTTGGAAAGGAAATCTCACTATGTTGTAGATGAATTTATACCTAAGAAATTTAGAGGATTCACTGAATTCATTAGACTTAATAAATTCAACAGTATTACTAAATGTAAGGTACTTTACAAAATGAGAGCTGAGTACATGGCTTATTGGAAGTGTTGGCTATAGTAGCATAAATTTAAATTTCCAAAATCTATACAAAAGCGAGACACATGTTGCAAATGTGTAACTCAAGTGCTTCCAGATAATAGAAGAATCATTCTCCATTCACTGGTCAGCTAATCTGACATACTCAGTAAAAGAACAACAAAAAGACAGTCTCAAAGAATGCAAAAGTTGAGTACCTATGGGAGGTTTCCCTCTGACTTTCATGGACATCTGCAATAAAGAAAGGGAATGTATGTACTAACACACACGTATCATATTTTCACACCTTCAAAATGCAAAAGTCATTCCACTGTACATTAAAAAGTATGATTAAAAAATGAAATTAATTCAATCATTTTTACTTTTTTCAATATGAGACATGATAAAATAATTATGAATACATTTAACAAAACTTGTAAAAAAATTTTTGTAGAACTTCAATCCCAAATATTGCAGGAAATAAATAAATATTTAACAAATGGAAAGAAACCAATTAATAATGGATTGGAGGAGCTGACACTCTTTAAGATCCAGTGTTTTGCAAAGAGGCCTAAAATTAGAGATTTTTTTCATAGATCCTCCAAACTATGTAGTAACAGAGGTAACTCACTCTAAAATATATGTGGAAGCATAAGGTATTTTAAATCATCAACATGAAAAGTGAAAAGTCAAAGCATTTGGAATATCAATATACCAGAAATTAAAACATTGAATAAGAAATGGTTCAGCAATTGAGTCCAGTTACTAGCAAAAGGAAGTTAAGAAAACCAGTGAAATAGAAGTCAGTAGTAGAAATCTTCAGGTGTATACAATGGAAATGAGTATGTAGTTGTAAACAAATAGATTGCACATGTTGAACTCTGGAAATTCCTTATTGATATACAAAAAAAGAGGCCATGAATTGAAGTGGAAATTAAGGGAGGAGAGGATTATGAGAATTGAAAGAAGACAAAAAGTTCAAAAGAAGGAAAGGAAAATGAGAAGTGATATAACTACAGTTTAATATTTTTTTAAAAAAAAAAGCGTTAACTCAAATTATAGAAGAAATAGTTTAATTAAAATAAGCAGGAGAGGGGGGCCGCCGATTACCGTCCAGCCATGGTCGAGTCCAAGAACCACACCGCACACAACCAGTCCCGGAAATGACACAGAAACAGCATCAAGAAACCCCGGTCACAAAGATACGAATCTCTCAACGGGGTCGACCCCAAGTTCCTGAGGAACATGCGCTTTGCCAAGAAGCACAACAAGAAAGGCCTGAAGAAGATGCAGGCAAATAATGCAAAGGCCATGAGTGCACGTGCAGAGGCCGTCAAGGCCCTGGTGAAGCCTCAGGTTGTGAAGCCCAAGGTGCCAAAGGGCCCCAGCCGCAAACTCACCCATCTGCCTTTAATTGCTCACCCCAAGCTTGGGAAGCGGATTAGAAGCTGCATGGCCAGGGGTCGTAGGCTCCAAAAAACAAAGCCCAAGGTTCAAGCCAAGGCAGAGGCCTCAGCTGCAGCTCAGGCTCCCACAGGTGCCCAGGCCCCTGTGAAGGCCCCATAAAAAAGGTCTCAGTCTGCCAATGTGAAGACAGATGGACTGGTGTGAACACCTACACAGTGTTTGCAGATGTTCAGGACCTTATGCTGTTTTTACAAATAAACTTGAGGCAAGTTCTGTTAAAAAAAATAAATAAATAAGCAGCAGAATATGGTAGATATTTTTATATAGGGCACATAATTATCCACAAATAACAAGAACTAAGTTTTGAGTGTAGT
>NW_004949106.1:6119503-6130893 GCF_000317375.1 Microtus ochrogaster | reverse complement strand
GGATTAGAAGCTACATGGCCAGGGGTCGTAGGCTCCAAAAAACAAAGCCCAAGGTTCAAGCCAAGGCAGAGGCCTCAGCTGCAGCTCAGGCTCCCGGGTGCCCAGGCCCCTGTGAAGGCCCCATAAAAAAGGTCTTAGTCGGCCAATGTGAAGACAGATGGACTGGTGTGAACACCTACACAGTGTTTGCAGATGTTCAGGACCTTATGCTATTTTTACAAATAAACTTGAGGCAAGTTCTGTTAAAAAATAAATAAATAAGCAGCAGAATATGGTAGATATTTTTATATAGGGCACATAATTATCCACAAATAACAAGAACTAAGTTTTGAGTGTAGTTGATCCTAGCACTGTAATACTATAAATTAAAAACAAAAATATAAAAAAATGAATATCATTTCCATCCATTAGATGCATGCTGTAACTACAATGAGGAGGTTTTAACACCAATGATGATGACAAAAGAAAAAAATGAATAATGCTAAACACTGTCAGGAGTGTTAAAAAGTAAGATTTTAATGTACTGCTGGTGGGAATATAAAATAAATCAACTGTCTTGAAAAGTTGTCTGAATGCTTGCAAAGGATTGAACAGAACGCTATTTTATGTCCCACAATTCTATGCTTAGACTAATTGTTAAAAGAAACAGCATGTTATAGACAAACACAACTTGTACAGAAATTTGTATGCCATCAGTAATCACAGCAGTCAAATGTAAAAGCAAACCACATTCTTGGTTCAGTGAGCAAAATGAGTTTTCCATAAAGACCATCATTCATCATTCCATTTTATGAATGAACCTTGAACACATTATACTATGTGAAAATGTCCTGTCACAAACAGTGAAGAGTTATTTGACACAATGTTCAATACATCCCAAACAGATAACGCTTTCAAGAGGAAACAGACCACTGAGAGCCCAGAGTTCACAATTGAAAGGAATGGTAGTGACTTTTGGCATTTATGTGTCTTTTTTGGATAAGGATGAAAGTGTCTTAAAGTTTAATCTTTTTGTGGTTGCCAAAACTAAAAATAAAATATATGTATATGTATATATATTACATATGTATATATTTTATTTATCACACTCATCATGTATATTATATCATATATTATATGCATTATTCAAGTATATTTAGTATGTAATACATGGCATATTGCTGTATATCATATGAATTATATATGATATTAGACAATTTTAGGAAATACATTTTCAGGTGTAGTTACTCTGGCATGATACAGGCGATATCTTTGAAACACACGTTGAAAGCAGTGCCCACCTGCACATTCTTTCTGTGGTGTCCATCTTCATCAATGACTGCTGTTGAATGATTACATTTACTACTTATGTGCTTTACCTGTTGGTTGATAGCAAATCAGAAATAAACACATATCTTTCATATGCCTCCAGGAGTCATGTTGGGAAGGACAATAGTCTTCCTGCACATGCTTATATAGAGAGAGCAAGGGGCCTGCCAGACCAAAAAAAACCACACTTTTAATTTGCTTCTTTTATTACTCGTGTAGTCAAAACACATCAAATGACCTATGCCCCAATCAGGAGGCTTAAGCCGTTTATTACTGATACAGAAGAGGAGAGTGGATATGCAGTCTTAAATTAAAATCAAAGACAGCCTCTACAATAGTCATGGAAAGGTCTTGTCCTAAGGGAAGTACAAGAATAAAGATAACGCATCTCTCTCTTAGCATTACGTAGTAAACTAGTCTTTCATGGCTTAAATGAGGCTAATAAGTGAGCCAACTCTTTTCTCTGAGAATTCCAATTAAAATCATCGCTCTCACAAATATAAAATATTTTATCGTATAATAAATTATATTTCAAATTTTGGGTCTTTCATGTATTTGAGCACAGTTATTAGAATATATTTAAATTTGTCTATCTTGCTCTAATCAGTTAAATGACAGTGCTCAGATTCCATCTGCAAAGGACATATTATATTCTTTATTTCCCTTCAGTTTTTACTTTTATAACATATTTTTTTCTAGTTTGATGATAATAGAGGGTCCTCATGTGACAGTTATTGACTTTTATATCTATAATATGAGTATTATAATAATTGGGCTGTGGATATCAAATGAATTTTTGCTAAAAATTTCACTAGAAATCGTATCTTATGCTCAAAAATGTTCTCAGTTCATGATTCAATACCACAAATAATTTAGGCTTCCCATTTTGGAATCAAGAAATACTCAGAATATGGGCAGCATCACACACAGACTACTTATGTGGATTTTTCTTTTTCACCCTTTCTGGCATCGGAATGGTATCTCTGACCACATGAAGAAGAACACCTATCTATCTGAATAAGAATATGCACCTAAGGGACAGGAAAAACTACAGGGCAAACTCTTTGATTATATCTTTCTGAATTGAAATACTGATCTTTCAGCTTGATAATAGGATCTATATTGTACTAGTTAATGCCATTGTATTGCTTCCTAGATCTCAACATACTCTTATAAAATATGTTTTCAAGGAATCTTATAGGAATCAGACATCTTCATGGTAATTTCAATGTACAACATTGCAAAGATATATAAGCAGTCCTTTACAGAATTATATTTTAATTAGGTATTTTTAAGGAATAACTTGTGTTTTAAAATTTGTCAATCACAAACATTTTCATTAAGTATCATTATAAAACATATCAGTCAACATGCAGATTTACACTTTAAATCAGAAATATAATAAATTCAAATGTTCTCTCTGTTAATGAAGTAGATGCCTTCTTATTTTTTTTAGTTCTGTATTTACATCTATCTTTTTCTATCTAGCAGTTTACAACAGACAGAAACAGAAGACAAGATTTTAAAAGAAGATTTTATAAAAGTAGTATGCTAACTAAAGTGCATATATTCCCACAAATGGTTTCACCTTTAGTGAGAAATCAGAAAGGAAACCTATTCTAAATGTCATCTCAAAGTGCACATTTACAAAATTATTACATATCATTTGCTTGGAAAGACAATAAATAATGCATATTTTTATTCAAATTTTCATTTCCCTTCCCAGTTTTGGGGTAGGGAGTGAGTGCTAAGCATTAGAAAGAAAAAAATATTATTTCAAAAATTTTTAAAGTAAGCAAATTCACATGGGGATGTTGGTTTTCAAATAATTTATGTAACTAAAATGATTGCTGATGTTATAGTCAGTTCAGAATCAGACAAGTGCTTTCTACACAAGAAACAATTTTAGTAATATAACTCTTTTATGAACCATTTATTGACTCCAGTTTTTCTCCCAGAATCCATTTTATATGCACATGAATACTATTTATACAAGCATAAACATGTGTATATACATCTACATTCGTACACAGAAATATTAGGTTTTCTTATTCATATGTTTCTTTAATAAATCAATGTACAATAACACACCTGAAGTCAATATTCTTTATGGAGGGTGAAAATTTTATGAGGGCCACCCCCTTTGGTGCTAGCCTGTGATCCTTAGAAATGAATTCTATCTGTTCTAGCTGGAATAATGAATAAAATATGGCTCTTTCTAGACTAGAGAATGAGTTCAAGCATGTTTCTCTTATAATTAAGTAATAAGTTCAAAGCTTATAGCTCTTCTTTTCAATGGCTTCTGTAAAGGATTGCACCAATCACCCCACCTCTGCTTAAGAGTTCATTCTTCCCAGAAGACCCGTAAGAATAACAAGAGCTAGAAAGCAAATAGATCAAAGACTACAAATTAATGTTGGTATTTTTAAAGCAAGGCAAAAAATTATTTCTAAATAAAAGGTCAAAATAAGTTACTTTTAAAATAATATCAAGCACCATCTTCTCTACAATTTAAAATGAGTTACTTTTTTATAATATTGCACTTTGTAATATAAATTGAATATACTTGTGAATATGTCTGTATTTGTATGTTTATGTATGTATATTTTATAATACAGTTTTTATTTTATTTTGTAAGGCATAATGCTTACCTTTTATGTGGGATGAATGTCATTTTACAAATTTTGTAAATTTCTGCTCTTACCATTTATAAGACATTATATTTTTCCATAAAATTAACATTTCTGCTGACTGTGGTAGTCCACACATTTAATCCAACACTTCAGAGACAGAGACAGAAATATTTTTATTTGTAACCAGTATGGTCTACAGGGTCCAGACCAGACCCTACATCAAAAAGTTAATTATTTATGGCTTGTGCCAAAAATGGAATGTGTGCTTTGTGAAATAAAAAGTCCTATCAATCTCATTCATAACACCTACTATGATGGTTGATATAAGTAGGTCCTCTATACTATTTATAAATTATTTATATATTGTGTTTTTAGATATTCTATACTATTTACAAAAGATCTACACAAAAGTTTATAAAATGTGTGTGAACATTTAAGTCTAGTTGAATCTAATTGAACATAAGTTTCTTTCTGTTCTTTTCCGTAACATATAAGAGTGTAGTCAATGAAAATATTTTATATTAGAATCACTACTTATAAATTGGCTGTGATAGCACTACTATGTCTTTCATGTATTATCATTAATAATGCAAGAGGAATCCAAAAATGTATTCTTTATTTTCTTATTTGAGGGTTTTAAATTGTTTTTAGGGCCTTGCACATGGTGGGAAAGGGCTTTCCATCGGAGCTCTGGTCCTAAACTTCTTCATAAATTCAGTTACTGTCAGAATATTGAACTTGAGAGATAGCTTTCTTAGCATGTGTTTAAGTTTACAACACACTGTTGGTAAGCACATGCCCAAAGTTTATAAAACTCTCTGCTACTTAGAAATTTTATATGAAGTATGCAAAATAGCCAAATTAATAGGAATAGAAAATGAAATGTTAGTTCGCAGGTGCTGCATTTGTTCGAAATGAAGGTTAACAGTTTCTTCTCAATGAGTACAAAGTTTCATGACAGAAAGAAGAAAATGGGAAATGACTGGAGAAATATAAAAGACAAACATAAAATAGTAGACACATGAATCTCAATAATTGAATAATAACCACAAAAATCAATGAATTAATCTAATTATGGGAGAAATCGTCAGAAAGGATTTTCAAGGAAAAAAGCAAATATTTCAACTCGGCACTGTCTCCAGGAGAAAAAATTATATTTGAATAAATAATTACATTGAAAGGCTAAAAACTAAAACTATAAAATGTCGTTGATATAAATTAAGTAAGATCTAAGTAAATATTCTACACTGATTGATTTAAAGGCTTCATATTGTGTACATAATACTATTATTAAAATTCAATGTTGTTTCTATCAGTAGTTATTTATATCATTTCCCCTACTCACTCTCCTCTCTCTGAATCCCTCCCATGTCTGTCCCATCCCTTCCCATGGTCTCTTGTTATTTTTACTTGATATATATACATATATATATATGCTGAGCTCATTAGTTTTTTTTTCATACGTGTTTAAAGCTGACCTTTGATTACTAACTAATCTATCAGTTGGCTCGATCTCCTGGAGATGACTGGTTCTTCCTCTCTCAACAACTATCAACTTCGTGTATGTCTTCTAGGGCAGAAGTCCTCACTGTATGGAATAATATTTGAAGATCGTAAAATGTTTCTGGTACCAGTGGTTTATTATAGTGCTCTCTAGTGGGAATTTTTATAGAAGCAAATCCAAGGAGATTTTTCCAACTGAGCAGCAAAATCCAACATTTTCATCAAGTGGGATAAAATAATTCCCTTTTTCTGCCAGTATGTTTACACACCTAACACATGGGTTTCTATAACAGACCATGAAGAGAAATCCTTGTATGTTTCATTCTTAGGAAGAGATTTATTTCAAAGAGAAAGAATATTGAAACAGCTTATCATCTCTTATCTAGGAAGAACATAGAAACTTTCTTGACTTCCAACTTACACATCAGGTCTTTTACTATTCTGTATTACACCCATATCTATAGATATTTTTTTGATTCACCAAGGCCCCAAAATCAGTTGTCATAATAAACCCTCTATACATCTAGCATCATATGATTCAATAAAACAATATTATTAGACAAGTATATTTAAACACCCTATCTTTTCTTTAAAAACTAACTCACTGCCATTAAAAAATTACTTTGCCCCTTTAGTTCAAAACAATTTGCATACATGATCATATATCTTTGTTTTTCATAACATTCTTTTTTCTTCTTTCTCATCTCTTCTTCCTTTTTTCTTGTGTTCCCCCTGTCATATCTCTTAATTCCATAATGCTCTTTTTAAACTAGTTTTCTTAGTTCATTGCACAACACTTCTCCATACAGTTTCTTGCATTTAGAGACAGGATCTACAAAGCTGGTTCAGCATTGAAAGTGTATACTTATAGTTACTTTTGTAAGGTTGAAGTCTGTCTCTTGGGCTATGTCACACCTTCCAACCTTACTCTTCTTTATCTATTGTTGTTGTCCTGTTCAGCACATTTTTAGGCAGACATATTGGTGAAATTTTCTTTATTGGTGTAGCACCTGACGTTTCTAGTAGATGCAGTCTCAGAGAAAAGTCCCTGATATTTGAGTTTTACATACATAATTATACATACATGTGTATAACAACAATCAATACATACAGATTAATTATATAATATATATGTATATATACATATATATAATCTTACATTTATTTTCTAAATTTGTGTTTTATGAAAATTTGGTACTACCGAATAAATGTAAACATAAACAGCCCATTCACTCTGAATATGACATAATCCCAGAAATATATCACTAATTAGTTTTATGTTCCATCTCATTCACCATTTCAAACTATATTGCTTCATGATTTGTTACTATGCAGCTATATTATGTTTTATATCTCATGTGCCAATATAGCAAATTTCTAGACTTTGCTACTTAAAATTAAGAGAGATCTTGGTTGAGACTCACAGTTCTACATCCGGGAAAGTCTAAATATCAAGGTTATCCTGATTATATCTTAAGAGGCTTTCTTCTGCATCATTCCATGGTAGAGGTGTCATACAGTGCAAGCATAGAGAGAGAAAGGAGGAAGACAATTGTTTGCAGAATGTCACCATGACTACAAGTAAAAGTGTATCCATTAGGGGTCAATCATTTCATGAAAGTTCTATTACTTAAGGTTGTTACAATGTAAAATGTCTACATTTAAAATATAGACATGTTTTGACCCAATTTATTTCTGAACATTGATTACATAATTTTTAAATCATTATTCTGTGCTTTTAATTATATACATCACTAATCTACAAGGATAAAGAACAGAATTACTGCTTTAGAGGATTTGTCTTAATGATCTCAGCTCGATCACTTCTCAGCTGTGTCCACACCAAAAACAGATGACTTTAATATTTATTTTGTGACTAAATAACTTATAGTTATTTAGAGGCCACATTTATAACATGACCTTTTTCAAAATGCCTTTTGACTTCAGTGCAGTAAATATTTCTTCCATAGCAGCAATTTTCACAAGAAACAGAAACTTTAATCCATGAAAAATTGGAAAATTATCTGATTCAATAAACTTTTATCATGAATAAATTAATTCATATAAGAATAATTGCTAATGAACATTTATTGCTTGTTTGACTTCTTGGGATATTTGTTGAAGGTAGAAAATCATAATAGCAAGGGTAATTCATGCAACTGCTTTGGGAGATAGTGAATGGACCATAAAATGTGTAGGGATTAAAGATAAATTTGACAATTAAGGGTTATTGAGAAGGAGATTGAATGATAATAAATGATAGGATAGGCTTTTTATTTTCTTTAGGGAATTAGCACTGACAAAAATCATAAAGGAAAGAGAAATGTTTCAGCAAAGAGCACAGACAAATATAGATTTACACCCTCGGGCATGACGTCTGGGAAATGGCAGCCAAAGACTTATCACAATGTCACATGGTCAATGTGACTGTGATGATTCCACTTGAGTCCATCAGTCACTGAGTCTGTGTGGTAAAGAAGCTGCTTCTACAGCAACCATTGATCATTAACTTGAAGCTGTGACCATGGTAACCGAGTGAAGACTACATGAGCATTAGATGGAAGAAACATCAGGTAATACATCAGTTATTTCAGACAGCACCATCCTGAGACCCTGTCATTGCATGGAAGTGTAAAGGGTAGTATTACAAAGGACCTAAGGATGAAGTCTTGAAGTTCCTAAAGAGAAAGTACACAGTATTGGCCCTACCACAATTCCAGTTAATTTTTATGTTTCTATAATTTGAAGAAAATTTCTGAGATTTTACATATTGATAGCGGAGATTTTTATATATCAATAGGAACATGGAAATTATTGTTGGCTTTAGTAGGATATGTTCACAAATTATCAACTGCATTGTATTACCAAAGCATTTCTTCTTCATCTTTGTAAACAAAAGACATGTTAGCATAAAAGAAATTAAACTTGAAATCAAGGGGGAAGGCATGGTGCTTGAAGCATTTTTCTAAAGACAAAGACAACAGTGATGCCTGCTACACATAGTACTTCTATGATTGATTTTATTAAAAATACAATTGTGCATATGTTGTCCATGTATTAACAGAGTATCATTTTACTTTTTTTGTTTTTGTTTCTGTTTCTGCTTTGTTTGGTTTGTTTTTTGTTTTTTTTTTTTTTTTGGTTTTTGGTTTTCCAAGTCAGGGTTTCTCTGTGTAACAGACCTGACTTCTGAAATTCACTACATAGACCAACCTTGCCTCGAACTCACAGAAATCTACCTGCATCTTCCTCCCGAGTTTTGGAATTAGGGGCATGTGTCACCACCGCCCAATTTAAGAATATCATTTTGCTCTTAATGTAATTTCAAATCGGGCTCTGTTTAGAACTTGAGAATTTAATTCATTGCAGAAAACTAAATAAACAAATATATTGTACAGAATATAAAGGAATAATTAGAGCTACTATACAGTCATCACTTGGTAAATATAAATGTATTAAAGTATTGGGGTGATATTTGTGGAATTAACCAGAATTAAAATAGCTACTTTCAGCTGAAGTATGCAGCATAATTTTAATCATTTCATTTAAGAAGACTCTGGAAATGTTAAGTGATTTGAGTGCAGAATTTGGACACAGTTATTATTACTGAGATATGGTTGAGGCACAATATCTGGGGGAAAACATTTGAGAGACAATTTTGACTACCTAGGGTAAGAATTTGAGACACTGAGAATTGATTTTATTGTAGCATTGACATTTGATACTCAGTATTGTACTTTAAAATACAATTTTTGGTAACAATGTAGTGTCTAGATCTAGAAAATCTAATTAGAATTAGAATTTTGGAGCTATCAGATATCTCTAGATACTGAGTCATAGGTTCAACATGCGACCAGAAAAAGCTATGGGGTGACCAATAATAATTGTAAACTTATTTATAATAATATTATGATATTTCTTTTTAATTTTTTAAAAGTGAATCTCATCATTTCTGGCTATGAACTTACTATATTACAGCTTCGTGTTGTAACGTCAAAAAGTTGAACACAGCTGATAGGTTTCAAAATAAACAGAAGGGAGGTGATAGACTTCAGTAGGTGATGAAAAGGTATGCTTATTAATGGAATAGAAGAGTGAGCAGAAGTATTCAAGAATTAATTGTTATTTTCTAATGAACATGAAATGATTTAAATATTTTGAATTGTAAATATGGCTTTGATCTTTCAAATCTTTGCAAGGGCAACATCAGAGCATAGAAAAGATAAGAGCTTGCATTGTGTGTTTAGCCAAGAGTCAGATTTATTGTCACCAACAGTGAGATCAAACTGTATCCCTGAAGAGTAAGTAAAATAGCAAGGTCTTGGGCTCCATCAACCAGTATTTTTCTTCTCAGAAGGAAAGATGTCCTCTCAAACTGCTCTGCAATTCCCTTTACCTCCAGTAATGCCCTCTGCCTGCAAGAGAACCCCATCTAGCATTTCTCTTGGTAAGGATGTTCTACATGAACATCCCCAGTGGATTTATTTTGTCTGATACAAATGAGTGAAGGAAAACCCTTGTAACACTCCCATTACAACCTGGCCACCTACATGTTAATGAAATTCAACTTTTATGCCAATTGTGACAGTGTATTGGCTTCCCTCCTGCCCCCATGCCGCCACGTTAGTCTCTTTTCTGACACAGAAGACTTGGCTTGATTCCAAGCCATCACAGATGGACGGTCTTGGCCATCCATCACCAGGTCCCTTCTGTCTTCCCCTTTGTCCTAGGGGTGATGAGAATCTCATTATTGTGGCTATATCTTTTCTTTAAAAGATCTTGTTTGGCTCTTTTATTAAGATTGTTAAGCAACTTTAAGTACTAAATTCCTCCTGGTAAAAATAGATGGAGTGATTTCTGAGATATTTCCAAAATTAATAAAACAATTTCCTCAAAGTCTATGCCACCTGTCATAAGTACCATAGAATGAAAATTGTGAATTTTATAGATTGTTTAAAATTTTGAGAGCTTTAATTACAGACATCTAAAATACTTTATTTAAATAATAAAACTAAATTAATGAGAATCCTATATTGACTTACAGAATAAAGTTTTACCTCCTGGCAACAAGATCATTGATTTTCTTAGTTGTAGCATCTCAGTGATAAAGCAGGGGAATTGAAGAATTTATAGTGCCTTTCTCAAATGGCTGCTTCATGTCAATATGTGGGGTGATAAAATGACATGCCAAATAATGGGGCAAAAAAAAGGTTGTTTTAGGAAAAGTTCATTTTAGTGTACAGTTGTATTTTAGCAAAATGAAGAATCCCATTTTAATATTTGCAAAGTGGAAATTCTTTGATACATATAAAAGGAAAGACTTAAGCAGTTATAGGCTCAATAACATTACAGAAATCTGATAAATGATGTCTGTATGAGCTTTCATTGTCTGGAGCTTTCATTGGAATCATTAATGTTACTTTATAAATAGTTTGACTGAAAGAGCAGACCTGGAGGTGCTATTACAGTCATTTACTCACAAAAAAAAAAACCTAACTCTATGTACAACGACCAGTTTATTTAGAAGGAGGTTATTGACTTCGTAGCTAAGACTTCCGTTGGAGTCATTGTGGGAGGCTGTAATTTTGTTTTCAGAGATTCTTCAGTGGTGATTATTGACCTGTGAGAATGTGGTCATTATTAGCAACACAGATTTCTTAATGGTCATAATTACAGTTATTATATCTGAGAGGAAACTGGACAAGGATTCAGAACACATCATAGTGATGTTGTCCCAAAAAGTGGCAGAGCTCTGTTTAGTTTTCTTTCTTTCTTTCTTTTTTTTTAATTTAATTTTATTTTTTTTATTAAGAAAGAAAAAATATTTTCCGCCTCCTCCCAGCCTCCCACTCCTCCCACTCTCGCCCCCCCAACTTCCCCCTCTCCTAACCTCCCCAACTCCTCTCCCCCTCCCTCTCGAGTCTGAAGAGCAGTCAGGGTTCCCTG
>NW_004949106.1:6105025-6119403 GCF_000317375.1 Microtus ochrogaster | reverse complement strand
TGGAGCCTGTCCTGGAACTAGCTCTTGTAGACCAGGCTGGTCTCGAACTCACAGAGATCCGCCTGCCTCTGCCTCCTGATTGCTGGGATTAAAGGCGTGCGCCACCATCGCCCGGTTTAGTTTTCTATTCATATTCACCTTGTTTGCTAATTGAAGCTACAGGGTATGTAGCCACTGCCACAGAAGTGGTGCCAATAAAGATTTAGAATGTCCACTGTTAATGTAAGATAATTATATGTTGAGATGTAATGTATATCCATATATATTATAAATATATATATATAATTATTGTGTATTATATACAGTAATATAAATGTTGTAAACATTTAGAGACTGTCATCATGATTTTATTTTAAAATTAGAACAGTTAGGGTACTTACAAAGTTGCAAGGAAAATTTTCATTGTTCCATGGAAAAATTTTGCCTGATTCCTACTCAATCTTTATTTATTGCCTATATTAAAAGAAGCTAATGCAGTTGTGGGAAATAAAAAAAAAATTAATTATAGTCAATATATGTGGATTGCTTTCAAAATAATAAGTCATCATAAGAATTATTATGTCCTTATATTTACATGCTTCATTTGGACTTGCTTGTCATTATTTTGAGATAAATCAGTTTATAGAGGCAGAATCCCAAGGTTAAAGTGAAAATTTGATTTTGCAATGCTGAACATGCTATTTGAATTTATTTTTATGATACTTATGCCCTTATATATTTTAATGTATGTAGTAATTACTATCACATATTTGGTAATTGTTTCTAAAAGTTTTAATATCATATATTCTATTTATTTGCATCTAATTATATTTGGGTATGTTACCTGTAAAACAGTAAGTGTGATCATTAATATAATGTATCCACTCCTTTTGATATCTGGCCTGAAGATTATGGTGACATTTCAGGGTAATTATAAGTGACTAGAAGAAAATGATTAAACAAGAAAGCTATTAGAGATTTCTCAATATTATACAGAGATAACTTGGGTCGCCCTAGCTCTTAAGTGAAATACTGTATAAGCTGACCCAGGACATCGTCTTCACCAGAGTCTGAGATGATGACTGCAGCAAAGTCCAGGGATTAGAGCACAGGGAAAGTTTGTCTGCTTGGCTGCCAAGAATGTGTAATATTGGTCCTTCCGGGTTAGCAGCTGGACAACTAAGAAAGGAAGGAAGAGATGGAGGGAAGGCCCGAAAGCCTTTGATGCTTCAGATTACATCTCTCAGATTATTTTGATTACCATTCTAATGTTCTTGTGATAAGCTTACGTCTAAAAGAAACTTTTCTATTTTATTGATTATTATATTGTTTTCTTTGTTTCTGTTTGATTGATTCCAGCTCTCAATTTCATTATTTCTTGTCTTCTATTCCTGGGTGAGTCGCTTCCTTTTGTTATAGGGATTCCAGGTGTGCTGTTAAGTCACTAGGGTGAGAATTCTTCACCTTTGTGTAGTTAGTTAAGGCTATGAACTTTCTTTCCTCTTAGCACTGTTTTCATAGTGTCCCATAGGATTGGCTATGTTGTCCATTCATTTTGAATTCTAGGAAAATTTTATTTTCTTTCTTTATTTCTTCCATGACCCAGGGGAGAATCAGTGGAGCGTTGTTCAATTTCCATGAGATGATGGGTTTTCTGCAATTAGTGTTATTGTTAAATTTCTACTTTAAGCCATGGTGATCTGATAATATACAGGGGATTATTACAATTTTTTTTTTTTTACTGTGGAGGTTTGTTTTGGAACTGAGTATGTGTTCAACTTTAGAGAAGATTTCATGAGGTGTTAAGAAGAAGGTATCTTCCTTTTGTTTAGTGAAATTAGAAACCCTGGAGAATTTGCCCATTGTCACACAGCTCCCACCCCTAACTAAGAAGCTATCTGCAATTGATACCCACATGTACAGGAGAAAAGATTTCTTCAGTGTGGTCTTATTGAGTATATACATTATACTGTTGGACAGCTAGTGCCCCCCAGCAGAAGCCCAATACAAAACAAACAAATGGTGTTTTTGTTGACTCTTCATCTACTCCTTTGTTTTTTGTTTTGTTTTGTTTCATTGGGTTTTTTGTTTTTTTTGTTTTGTTTTGTTTTGTTTTGCTTTTCGTTATTTTTCTTTATTTGTTCTTGTCTTTTTTCTGTATAATACAATAGTTTCCCGATTTATTTTCTCAAGGGATTTGTTTGTCTGCCTGAGTGTGTTTCTTGGGTTATATAATTTTTTTTAAATTTTTTAAAAATGTTGTTTTTGTTTGGCTTTTGACTATTAGTTTGCTTTCAAAAGAACGATATATTTAATCTCAGCACTCCAACAGACAGAAGCTGGACGATCTCTTTGAATCTCAAGCCAGGATGGTCTACAGACAAGGGCTGATACAAAAAGAAACCCTGTCTCAAAAAAATATAAAAGGAAGAAAAGGAAAAGAAAGAGGAAGAGGAAAATAAATAAAAGAGATATGGGAGGAGTTGGGATAGGGGAAACCACAATGAAAACATACTGTATAAAAAGAAATGTTTTTCAGTTTAATATGTTATTAAAGCATAGGAGTTTGTTCTTTTAATTTTCAAGAGCTATTTGGTATTTGACAAAGATTTAGTCTTTAATTTGTTTTTTTAAGTTTTGTTTTCCAAAATTTAAATTATATTGTGAATTATCTATTTTCTGGATTTGTGTACATTGTTGGGAATTTTTGATAATGTTAATCCTTGAAATTAAAGTGCTTTTAAACAATTCACAAATGAAAATTGTGTAAAGATGCTTTTAGTCAAAAGTTTAGGGATAGTTACATAGAATCCAAAAATATATGGAATGCCCCTGTTCTTCTCACATTTTCTTTGAACTTTTATTGAATAGTGGGAAATGAGTTAATTCAGAAGGTTTTCTATGTCTCAGAGAAGTTTTAAATAAAACTAAGAAAATACAAATGGATTAAACAGACCCAAATTCTCATGCTTTAGACAAAGCATGGTTGAAGGACAAGATTCAGATTGAGTATACAGATATGAAGTGCATTTCTGAGCAGACCCCTAAACCTGTAAGAAGTACTGTGAAATTACATAAGATTTGCTCAGAAAATGCATTAGTGTGTGAGTGACATAAAATTGTTCACTCTGTACCATATATGTTCTTTAAATTTCATAGGAACATTCAACATTTTAACAGCTAGCCAAAATTGCCATTTTTAATATTACCTTAAAGAATTCTCACTTTAAGACTAACAAATCTTATCAAGCAATACATCCTGAAAATATATAAAATAGGTGTTATTAATGATAAAGGCAAAATTCTTAAAATGTATATTTAAGAATTGTACAGTTCTCAGAAGTTGTTAATGTATTTGATGAGCCAGAAGATCTGTCTGGTTGAGGAAACACTTTTGAAATATGTTGGAATTCTGAGTGAACCAAATTTCAGCTAGAAAGTTCATGTTAATGCCAATTACTTGCGTGTTTATGCTCCTGAGAAAAAGGTTTTAATTTTTAACATTTTAAGAAGATGATAGCTTCAGGCAGTTAATCATTATTTGAATAAATTGTACTTGCATTAAAACATTTCACACAGTGTACAAGTGTTAATAAATTTAATGTCAAATGAATAATCAGTGCAATTTCTAGTGAGGAAGCTGTCTAATTTCCATTCAAAATGTGAAGCAAAGATGATGGCTAGAATCTCAAACTTTAGTCTCCCAAGCATTCCTCTTCAATGACCCTGACGACATAGGCTACCTTCTATAATAATAATATCATTATATGCAGTACCTGTCTATCATTGTGTAGTCTTGTGTAAAAGTTAGACAAACAATAATTAACGATGCAGTATGAATGTTGGTGTTCCTGATAGCCCAGTGTGATAACCACAATACACTTATCAATAATTTGTCTGTCTTTTATGTGTTGTTTTATTTCCTTTTATAAACATTGCATTGCATATTATTCTAGTTTTAAAGCCACATCTTAAAATCTATAAAACAATGTCCTTCAGACGTTGTCATGCTTATAAACAAAAGAACTTTAATTGGAAGCACTTAATAATAATTTTACCTTGAAATGTTTATTTTTTTATATGTAAATAAAAAAATTAAATAAAGCATAACTTCTAAAATTGAATATGCATGTGTACAGGTCTCTTAAGAAGTTATGTGTGCTTAGAACTCTATGTATTTGGATATAATCTCTTTACTCAAGTGGGTTTTAACAGAACTATATAATATACTTTATGTGTTATTTTATGAGTCTTAATTACAACTAAATTTTACTATTTGAAGAAAATATATCTGTTCATTTAAATTGTTAATTCAGTCTTTCTGTTGAACTACGTGTGTTCTAAGAAACTAGCTGTTCAAGCATCTTTATAGAGTACAAATCTTTGAAAGGCAGCATCCTGTTCCAGGCATTGTGAATTATTATGTTTAGGTAGTTTGCTTTATCTGTTACTCATGCCCACAACGTGCACTCGAGGCTCTAATATTTATGACATTCTTAAAGTACAGTGCTGTCCTAGTGACTCTGGGAAGCATAACTATCAAAATTAGACAGCTAAATTACATGTAAATAAAGATATTTTATAACCAGAGCATTTCTTAGGAGGACATGGCAATTTTTATTACATTTTTTTATATTGAAATACCTCAATGTATTTGCCTCTAAAATACCACAAGCAGTCCGTCGCTCCAGTTTTGCCAACTGTTGAAATGCATCTCTCCTTAATTTTTTTCAGTTTCAAAGCTTATGTTTCGAAACAGATTAATTTTACATGTCTGATAAGTATTATAGGATATGTGCTTTTTCTCACAACACATTGTTAAATAAGTTATTTATTAAAATTTAATGGGAACGTCATCTTAAAAATGAACGGAAGGGCAATGAAAAAGATAGCTTGATTGGGGGAACCATTATGGGGCTAGGGAGAAACCTGGTACTAGGGAAATTTCCAGGAATCCACAAGAATATCCCCAGCTAAGACTCGTAGCAATAGTGTAGAGCTTGCCTGAACTGCCCTTCCTCTGTGATAAGATTGGAAATACCCAGCCATCATAGTTCTTCATCTAGTAACTGATGGACACAGATGCAGAGATCCAGAGCCAACCACCAGCCCGAGGTCTGGGAGTCCAGTAGAAGAGAGTGACGGGTATTTTAAGAGCAAGAGAGTTCAAGGTCATAACAAGATAATCGACAGAGATAGCTGACCTGAGCTCTTGGGAGTTCAAGGGCTCTAGATTGACAGTTGAGAAGCCTTCATGGGACTGAACTAGGACCTCTGTATGTGAGAGAGAGTTATGTAGCTTGGTATGTTTTAGAGGTCCCTGGTAGTCAGACCAGGATCTGTCCATGATGTATGATTTGGTTTTTGGGAGCCCCTTCCCTATGGTGGGATGCCTTGCTCAGCTTTGATGCAGCGGCGGGTGGGAGGGTTCCTCTTCCCCTCCTACCTCAATTTGATGTTCCAGGCTTTGATGACCACTTCATGGGAGGAGTTACCTCTTTGGAGGAATGGAGAGAGAGTGGGTTGGAGGGAAATATGGAGCACACGATGAGGGGAGGGAGGGTGAACTGTGCTTGGTACATAAAATGAATACATATTAAGAGAAAGATATTTTCTAAAAGCATGTTTTATAAAGTAAAAGACCAGTATCACATAAGTCATAGTGTGGTGAACTGAATTGTTATCTCCCTCTGGTTCCATTAATTGATAGTTGGATTTTGTCAGGACCTGTAGACAACCGATGTAGGTTTAGTCTTGTAAGGGTGTTGTCTCTTTTAAAAATTATTTCATTTTCCTGATGGTCTCGCCTCCTGCCATTAAACATGATGACATGGTAAATATGGTAATTGTACACACACACACACACACACACACACACACAGAGACACACACACAATGTGTGTATAATACTTTAATACTCACTAGCTTACTTTCAATCATTTTGGTTTGTCATCTCAGAGGATAGAAAAGGAAAGAGCAAAACAAAATCAGAAACTTCCTTCCGCCAGTGCAGTCTACAGTCGTATGCTCGATTCTAGTGAGGATTTGTGATTATTCTTTATATGCTGACGTTTACCCTCACCTGCTTTGTAGATAGTGTTGTCTTAATATATGACATTCCCCTTTTTATTCCAAGTTTTCCTTCTGGGTTCTCCCGTCAATCTTTCTCTTTTCTAACTGACTGAATTTACAAAGTGGACCCAAGCCCTTCTTTACTGTTTCCTTCACACTCGTTTTTTTTTTTTTTTCAAAATAAAGTGCTGTCGTCTGGTGATATCAAACATATTTGTTCAGACGTGTTTGTTCTCAATTCCACACACAGGTGTCTGAAGGATCTATGCAGCATGATATTCTGGCCATTGGTTTTGTGAATCCTAATCAAACAACATATTAAACAGTCTAGATTCCAGGGATAGCTTAAATCAACTTCCCACTGAGACCTTAGCTTGGATCTCATATGTTATTACTCAGTGTGTGATGTGCTTTCTCAATATTAATTGTAGTTTTTGCAAAATGAAGCTTCGTCATGTGATCTTTTAAACTTTTTTTTCTCAGTGTCGAACATCACTGGCCTCAAGATGACAGTTATTTCAAAAGTCTGCTAGCTTAAGTATTCCCTTTCTACTGTCCTGAGTATTATGTAACATTAGCAGGCATTGGTGAACTCTCCACCCACCACATCAAACGTCTATGTCCATTCCCATCAAAACCACCCTTGGTGCTCTCACAATTTAGTCCTTCACCCTGAACCAATGTCAGTGCTTAGGATCCTTGACTTAGCTCACCATATTATAACAACCTGTAAGACAGATGTTGTCCTAGAGGTAGGACAGTTTGTGTCATCTAGTAACGCAAGGTTCACTTTTCAGCAATTTCCATAATCTTCCAAGGTTCTTTACATTGACCAGGGCTCCCTTTTCTCTCCTTTCATTGAATGATAGTCGGAGTTTGTTTATCTATTCATCCTTTGCAAGACATTTACTCTCTAGTGAAGCTCTCTCCAATGCAGCATAGTGATTTCTGTTGTAGACCAGACTGGTACTTTCCTCATGGCTCATTCTTCTGGATACTTACCATTAGGACCAGAGTGATTTCCACTTAAACTTCAGAATATTTAACCTTCTTATAGTTATAGAATTAGGACTTTTCACATTAATATTTCTCCAAATTCAGCCTTAGTCACTTTTTAAAATTACAGCTATGTGCTCATACAAGATTCTAGCTACTTCTTTTTTTGTGCTCCCTGTATCTCAGTGACGGTATTGTGTTGATGACCCTGTCTCCAGATAGTGTGGATTAATCATATAGCTTAAGTTGTTTTCAGTTCAATAAACGACATTGATTTCCACCCCTTTAGATATTTCCTATAAGTATGCAACTAATGAATTATTGGTTCCTTTAAATATCTAAATTGTAACTGTAAGTACATCCCATTGCATGTTTTATATAAGTGTGTTTTAAACATTGCCATGATTTGATTTGCTTATGACTCTGCAACTCTGATACACTTGCAGATACCTCAAAAACATACCCTCATTTCTTTATCTTCTGCCTTCAGATGTTTAGAAATGCTGTTTTTGATTTAAAAAAAGAAAATGATTTCAAGTAACATAAGTTTAGATTTTACTCATCATGCTTTCAGCGAAAAACCTTTTATAAAAATGGTCTCTAAGGGACTGCGTTCGCGCTCTCCCCTGTTTAAAAAAAAAATGGTCTCTAAGGATGAATTTTTTTCAATAATGCCTACTCTGAGTAGGAATAAAAAGGAAGCGATTCTTACAACCATACAACCAATGCACAACAAAAGTGGCCGGATTGCAGAAGTGATTAGTTTGTATTTTCACTTAATAATGGTAATAGTCTTACTGAATAAAACTCATTAATAAATATTCATTGCAAACGCTCGGTTGCTTTATGCATTCAAGAGGGATGAGAGATTCCCAGCTATTTATCAAGTGGTCATTGAGTCAAGCAAACATATACACAATTAGAATCAGTTCAGTAAATATTGAGCTTAATCTTGAATGAAATGGTACACAGGGTACTGTAAAAGCATGCTTTTATGCTTTGTATCCTTTAATATAAAAAGGATTAACTTTTAAATAAATATTTAAATAAATATTAGCTATCAGGATGCCAAGACCTTATTTAGTATTTCTTTGTCAGTTTAGGAAACCTGTTTCTTTCAGACACTTACTAAGGATCTACTGTACATAAATGGAAATGACAGAATATAAAAGAGAAGAATACAGTGCAGAGGAGACATAAAACATGAAAGACTAGAAAAAAGAAAAGGAAAAAGAAATTTCAGAAAGTGGTAGACTTGAGTAGCAGTGCAATGAGGAAAACACGGTTTCATCATGAGGATCAGAGTTCGAATTCAAGCAGCTACTCAGGCAGCCCACAATACCTGTAACAGCATCTCTCAGACACCTGATACTGTCTTCTTTCCTGTAATAGCCTGCCAAAACACAGGACCGTGGACTCTCACACAAACAGCCCCTGTAACATATAAATACGATAAAATAAATCTTTTAAAAATGTCTCAATGCTTGCTACGAAACATCACAAAACCAACACAAAATCCAGCATAAAAACTCCTGACTGTTTCAGTCTCGTGAAAAAACTCTTTGAAATGATAGTGGTTAGAGCAAACTTCAGATGATAAGTTAAACGTGTGGAAAGGAAGGAAGGCTGTGACTGGGCACACTGGCTGTGGTTTCCAATGCTGATATATTTACTATTCAAAGATAGCAGGGGATGTACTTCTATTGGCGCCCGGAAGTGACCTTTGATTATATAGGACCTCATTTTGTCCTTGAGATCTTGAGTTTTGGAGACCACACATTTACTTTTTCCTAAAGAAGAAATTTTAGCACAGTGTGTGATAAGTAAGTAATAAGAAACTTGGATTTTCTCGTTAGCAGGAAGAAACTGTCACACTTCTGCAGAAGCTGGCCATGATTTGATCAGTTTGGAAAGATTATTGGTTGGTTGAGTATTTACTTGGTGGAGGTATTAAAGGGAGACGGCTATCAGTAGAGACAATAAGATTGAAATTATTTACTTCTTCAAACCAGAAAAGACAGGCAAGAGTTTTTGTTTTTTAATGTCTCTGCTGCTCTTCACCCATTTGCATTTCACAAGAAACTTCTATTAGATTTATGAAACTCTCTGTTTCCAGGAAATATAAAAACAATGTAGCACATTGTCTACATTTTCATGACGTGATGCTCTTTCTTCAGAAGACAAGCCATTAAAGGGATATTGACTTCCTTTTTTTGCTGTGAACCTTTATTTGATGGTTTAATGGGGAATATGCAAAGCATCATATTATTTTAAATTCAATTGTTTCAAATGATTCTTATCATGTTCCATGAGTTCTCATTAATACTTAGCAGTAATGGTCATTCAAGATCTTTTCATCAGCAAGCGTTCTTCAATAGTACCATTGTGATACCAAAATTATACAGAAAAATTATTACAATTTAACTTGCTTACAATATAAACAATGTAGGCATAAATGTAGGCAAAGTGTTTCTTCCATGTTTAAAGGATGTGACATAATTTATGTTTTTTTACAACCAGCAGATATTTATCACCAATGTGATTGTTTATAAAATAAGTTGTATTTATTCCCTTTCCTAAGAGACATCTTTTTTTTTCTGAAAAAAAAAATAATTAGTATCACCTTGAGAACAAAAACTTTTTTACTTTATTGTTTTATCATATAAAATAGCATAAATAATGAGACAACTGCATTTCTTTTGCTCTACAATTGAAAAATTTTTTGTTAGTACTCTCAATCTGTATTTCTATTCTAGGGACTGGAAAAACAATTTTTTAAAAAAAATTCTATTCGTTTTTTTTTTCCAAACTCTATTACAGAGCTACAGTGATGAAAACAGTGTGGTACTGGCATAAAAACAGAGAAGTCGACCAATGGAATCGTATAGAAGACCCGAATTTTAACCCACAAACCTATGAACATCTATTCGTTTTTTAATTGTGGGCGGTACCCACAGCGGCCAAGAGAGGGCATCAGCTCCCCAGGAAGTAGAATGAACTGCCATGTGGGTGCTGGCAATCCAACCTAAGCCCTCTATAAGAGAAGCCCATGCTCTTACATTTTAGACATTGTTCTTTGTCCAGGAATTTTATCAATATGTAAATTTCAATTTGCATATCAATTTTCTTGCATATAATAAATTATTCTTGTGAACTTGGACTTTATGTTTTATTGTATCAGCTGAGCTTTCCTGAACAAAAATGATAAATCTTAAGATTCATATATTACTAACATAAATTTTTATACATCCAAATGGCGGGCACTACTCCTATGAATGGCATTCATATCGGTTCTCTAAATCCTGCTCAGCTTATATTAACTTTTCTCTCCCCTTCTCTTTCATATTAAGTAATGTTTCATTATTCAACCATAAGTCCTTTGAATGTCGCTGTAAATCAGGTACACATGCTTTTGATAGTGTCATCATTAGCAGGGATATTACTCACTGACATCTGTGAACTTGAATTTATACATTGTCCCAGAATATCATTATAGCAGTCATGCAAATCATCATATACTCAAGGACTAAGTGAAATAAATCAACATTTTCAAAACATTAGTCAGCAACTTGAAGTCCTTCAGGGGCCAGAGGCAGCACTCACATTTAAGCTCCAACTCAGCAAAAGTTCCCCCTTCATTCCACCCCTACGTGTCCTGTTACAACTTTTTTACTTTCCTTCTCTTTTTGAGGTCTTAATTATTCAGTTCTTTTCCCAATCTATATATCAAAGCATTGAACAATTCCCTGTCTGAAATAATTCTTTTAACTTTTATTACAATTATTTCAATTTTGTATGCTATTCTTTAAAGCATCCACAATGTAGTTAGTTCATTCTAAGATAATAATAGGATTTCGTATAAGCAACTTCATAGTACTTGGTCCATAATGATGAATAAAAATCCTTTTTTTTTTGTCCTGAAGTTCCTGACCACTGGTTCATCTTCTTAACTTTGTCTTCTGTAGCCATGTCTTTCCTCTGTCTTCCAAATGACTTTTAATATTGCTAAGAAAATATTCAGTTCCGTAAGTACAATATCAATCTGTCTTCCAAAATTTACAACAAATTTGGACAGGGTTTTTTTTTTAATTCAAGAGCTAATGGAGACACTGCCACACAGCAGCTCACCTATGAATGTAATTGAAAATACTAATAAAAAAAATGGAACTAATGTTCTTATAAAACAGATGCTAGAGAATTTCACATAGCGAGGACAGTGATGAGAAAGTGATTGTCTGAAAAAATATGAGAACAAAATAAAGTTACATTGTTTGAAGCTGTCCAATTCATGGCATTTATTTATAGTAGCTCGTATGGATTAGGACAAGAGGTACAATTCAATATCAAAACAACAAAATTACTAAGAATATATTTCAGCATAGAAATATCCTTTAGGAGCCGGGCGGTGGTGGCGCATGCCTTTAATCCCAGGACTTGGGAGGCAGAGGCAGGCGGATCTCTGTGAGTTCGAGACCAGCCTGGTCTACAGAGCTAGTTCTAGGACAGGCTCCAAAACCACAGAGAAACCCTGTCTCGAAAAACCAAACAAAAAAAAAAAAAGAAATATCCTTTAGTCTAATACTGGGTCCATTCCTCTGTGCTATAGGATAAATAATAAGGAAGAGCATGAACAGAGATGATATGGAAAGGAAAAATAAAATAAAAGGAAAGGAAAAAGAAAGAAATGAGTATGAGAGAGATAGAGAGAAGATAAAGGGAGGTATATGAAGTCAAGAAGAAAGACATGATAGGTAAAAAAGAAGGATGCAGAGAAGAGGTAGGGATCACAGTTCGCCATCACCTGAACTTGGACTCAAACAATAACAATAGAGGATAAACTCCCCTAAGCTACCTCCTAAATATTCACTTAAACAACTCGACAAAACATGGCAGCTGGAAATCATCCCCTTGGCTCCATAGTTGATTTCGATGAGATCCTGATGCTACTCGTTCAAACTGTACTTGGGGGAGCTGAAGTGGCAGCTTGGCACAAATTCAGACAGGGTTAATGATAGCGGGGCTGGCAGGCTGACAAGTGTGGGCAGATTTGAGCGGCTCCCTGAAAGGTTGGCTGCTGAAATGTAGGCAAAGTGATTCATTTACTAAAAAGGAAAATACAGTGTAAAGTATAATTAGGAAAGAAAACAGCCTTCAGAAAATAGATTTCGTCTTAATTTGTAAATCCCTGGCTTTCAGAAGCAAACTGAACATTTCCCAAGTAGATTTGCTTCTTAAGGATGCATTATTTACTAGGCTAGCAAACTTCAATCTCTATTCTATATTTTTCTTTATTCTACAAATTATATGGTCTTCAATTTGACCCTTCACTGTCTTTGCTACTAAAAACAGTCATGTGGAAAACAGCAAGGAGAAAAAAAAAGCTTGGTGGTTTATATAAATTGATGCATACTTTATTGTTCTCTTTCAACTAGAACACTGTAATGTTTACGGTGCTTTGCTTGAATATATTTGAAAGTAATTGGACAGTCCTACCCTAGTGAAATTGCTTACACATGTGTAACAGTGCAGAACGCTGCTGCTAACTGTGTTTTAATCATTCCTAAGTGGGCAGTTGGGCTTATTCAACTATGAATCAATGCATCAATTTAGATTGTAAGTTAACTGATTTTGTAAGGACTCTGGGCAAGATAACCAAAAGATACATAAGTAAAATCTAAAAGAAAAACAAGGGTACTAGACAGATGGGAAAGTGGCTAAGGTTCATTGGGTTCCTCCAGAATATCAGTTTGATCCCGACCCCTACAACTAATTCCAATGGACCTGATACTCTTTTCTGCTCCCTACAAGCAACTGCACAGACTTAAAATGCACTACTTGTAAACACACACACACACACACACACACACACACTTCACACACAGACCCCACAATGGAACTATATCTTCATAACCATGAATGAATAATAGAAAAGAGAATTAAGTCTCATAAATCTACCCCCCAAAAAAAAAAAAGAAATCAGAAATGGGTTTCATTCTCTCACATGCGCTAATTTCCTGCCATTTTGATTTTGATTTGTCCTTTGAGAAAAAGATAGAGTAATTATCGCTTACACCTGCTATTTCTTAAGAGATAATATATAACTTTAAAAAAATACTTCTCTGTGTCATTTCCATCTATGCCTAAGTGAGTAAATATATGAAAATTGTTCTTTTCATGAGCATCACAAGTGGCAACCATTTCTATAATGTGATTTTTGACACTTCTGAGCTCCGTGATAGATTCATGTTAACACATTCAATAATGTCTCAGCTTTGTTTCCTGTGGCTGGGATAAAACTCCTAACAGAAGCATCTTAGAGGAAGGGTTTATATTGCCTCACACAGTCTGTCATTGGGACATCAAGGCAAAAGTCTCACGCAGTGGTCATATTCTGTCCTCAGGCAAGAGTGGGAACCCCCAAGAAAGACTAATTTTCCAGCTCCCAAGAGATGTTATTTGCCCCTAACTCTTCATCTAGCGATTTTGTCCCCGAGATTTCCCTCATCTCTTGGGATGTGAGCTGATACTGGATTATTGAGGTCTTTCTGGACAGCCATTTTGTTGGGCTTCCAAGGGTCAAGGTTCCCTATCATCCCTGGAAGATTCAATCTCACAGCAGACTTCCTGGTCATTGAGTTCTTAAAATCTTTTTCCACGCTCTTCTGTAAGATTCCCTGACCCTCCCAAGCACAAGCCGTATTCTAGAAGGAACGACTGGGAGCTGAGCCCTTTACAGTCAGTTTTTCTCTTCATTTGACTGATTGTGACTTTGTGTGGTCAATTTTTCCCAGTGCAAAAGGAGTTTATTTGATGAGTATTTCTCTGAGGGTATGAGTACTTAGAATTCAGTTAGAGATTAGACTAAGAGACTTCCAGCTTTTAGGAATATAATTTTAGTTTTAGGAGAGTGACCATGGTAGATTCTCCTCTAAGATTTATGACCTCATGATCCATGGTAGTTAGCTAGGTATACAGTGCCAGGCATGGTTTTGCTTCTGCTCAGTAAATCTACTGCCAAGATGTCGTGATTTCACTTCTGCTGAGTGGAGCTACTGCCAAGATGTGTCACTTCATGTTCTCTCTTTTTCATTCATTCCAAGACCTAGCCCACAAAATGCTGCCATGTAGATTCAGGATGAGTTCTCCATAGACATCCAGCTCGCTTAATAAAACCCTTCGTAGGCATACTCAAGTGCAGATTAATTCAGAGAGTCGCGAAGAATTAGAAGCTGTTATCAAAAATCTCCCTACCAAAAAAAGCCCAGGACCAGATGGTTTCAATGCAGAATTCTACCAGAACTTCCAAGAAGACCTAATACCTATACTCCTTA
>NW_004949106.1:6078755-6103950 GCF_000317375.1 Microtus ochrogaster | reverse complement strand
TACTTATAAATTATTATACCTTATAGGTTATTTCCATGGTATGATGTGTCACATTGCTGATTTCCTGGGTAAGTTAAAATTTGAGTATAATTTCAACTTCAGTCAGAACAGGGTTACCCAACCTGTTATCTCTCACACCAGTTTTGTCTATCATATGCTTCCCTATCTTCAAGGTAAATTAAAAATAATATTCTGCAGTTATCATTTTTCACAATCTCTTATAACACTTACTCATAGCCTTTTACAAAGTTTTCAATTTTTTTCTATTTGGAGTTTAATTATCCATGGCCTTATTTCTCTCCTCATAACCACCTCCTCCCTTGATATTTGGGATTGGTAGTCGGTTCTCAAGGAGCTCTGGACCTTCTCAAGGGTGAAGTCATCAACACTGATTTCTGCTTGATGTTTCTTTTTTTTTAATCACGTAAACTTTTGTTCATTTTATCTTTTATATTTTCCCACCCCCTTTTCTGAACTTTATATATCAAGTTTTCATTTTATTGACTTTTAAAACCTTGTAGTGAGATTTGTGGATGAGTGGAAAGTGGTCTCAACCAGTGATTGCCTGGTTTTCTTTTCATTAACTGACCTGTATGAAGGAGAAACTTATAATGGTTTTGGTTTACAATAATTGTGAATTTATGTTAACATGATATACATTTAAAATATTAATATATTTTAGCCATATTCCAGCTAGCTAAAACTAATTGTTTTCAGTTAATATTCAAATTTACATATATTCTTAATATTTAAAATGTATGTTATTCCACAATGTGCACTTTGTAGATCAAATATTGATGTATATTATGTATTGGCCGTAGCTATGAACTCTTAATGAATCAGAATACTGAAAACTGATGTAAATTTTTGTCAAATGATGTATTGTTTAATGTTCTTTTCAATATCCTAATTTATAAATTTCTTTTATGTCCAATAAAGCACAAAGAATTAATTTCCATGTAGACATTGCATTATTTAAGATGGTTAATATGGACGTTGAAGAATAAAATGTCTAACATATTATATGGACATGCAATTACAAAAATTATTCCTTTGACATATAATATTTCATAGAAACTATGTCAATAATTTTTACATAATGGTAATATAATATTTATGATAAAGGTATACACAGATGTTACTATTGTTGGTATTTAATTGTTGTAGGAGGAGCAGGCTGTGTCCCACCGCCTGGCTAGCTTAACCACCGAAATAACCACACAGAAATTGTATTAATTAAATTACTGCCTGGCCCATTCTATCTAGCCTCTTCTTGGGCAACTCTCACATCATGATCGAACCCATTTCTACCAATCTGTGTAACACCATGAGGTTGTGTCTTACTGGGAAAGATTCTAACTGGCATCAGTCTCAGGCAGGAGAATTATGGCGTCTGCCACACTGCCTTCTTTCTCCCAGCATTCTGTTCTGTCTACTCCACCTGTCTAAATTCTGCGCTATCAAAAGGCCAAGGCAGTTTCTTTATTCAACCAGTGAAAGCAATACAAACACAGAAGGACTTCCTACACCATTTTATAATACTGGAACTGAGATGTAGAGATTAATGTGAATTGTGCATCACAATTCCTTGATCTTATGAGGCCAGTTCCAGAACCTACACGTAGAAGATTGATGTCACTAACCTTGCATAGACAGAACCCCAGATGAGCTGAACCAAAGGTTTTAAAAAGTATAGATTTAAAAAATTTCCCCTTTTATCAACTACATAAGTTTCATATGTATCATTTTGTTTAACATTTCAAATAAAAAATTCTAGTTTATTTTGTCCCTGTGTAGCCTATCACATCACAATATCCTACAGCAAAAAAAAATGTAAAAAGAAGTGATTACATTTACTGAACAACATAATGGTTCATGCTATATTTACAAAATATCATCTAAAATGTCATTTTTAGAAATATGCAAAGATCAGTTATATGTATTCTTTTGAAACAAGCATGTGCACATATATGTCACCTGAACAATGACCATCAACACTTTCTAAGTGGTCATTTTCTTTTACATATTCAGCAATTAATTAAGTACACAATTACACTCAAATCACTATGTTATCATTTTCCAAATAATTTGTTATTGAATTTTGTTAATGGATTTACAGAATTTTGTTGCTTAACATATTAAAATATGTAACAAAAGGCAAAGAAAATCTTTAAGGAGTCTTTGCTAGCGTTTTGATAGTGGGTCTCTAACAGTCAAAATTTGTGTTCAGTATGAATTATCCTCTCTGCCTTGAGAAGTGGAGTATTTTAAATATCAATGCTAGAAATGTTAAGCCTGACAAAATTACTTATTTCAAAATAAAATATGAAATATTTATTTCTATAAAAAATAAGAATCCATTCAACCATTCTTGCCAAGATTATTTTAAAACATTTACATTATAGGGAAATATAATTTTGGAAAGCTAACATACCTCTTTCATGTATAAGAAAGAGCAGCAAGCTCAAGTTTTCTAAGAAATATCTTCTAAGAAGAAGAAAGATTTCCATAAATTAGACTTTTCTAGTATGTAAAATCTGGGGCATGTCTCAATAGCTAATTTATATAAAAACAAAATTTTTAGATATACTTGGTTATTTGTGATCATTAATGCTGTAATTTAGCTTCCTTTCTTTAACATATATTAAAAATGACCATGCTATATTAACCTATTATTCCATATCTATTTTCAGTATCTATCTGCTCTATACATAAAATGCTATGGTAACAAAAGTCATTACCATTTACTGGATTATACAACTCTTCTTTGTGCTTATTTTATTTTCAATGTGTGTCATCATTGAAGCATGAATCTATATTTGATTTTTTTGTAGTTTTGTGGTTAATTACCACTTGTCATTTCATGATTAAGAATACCTATGAACTTTTGAAAACCCATGCATTGAAATACATTATGGTTATTTGGTACTTGATAATTGTATTGTTATTTCATTCAGTAAACAGATAAAGCTTATCAAGTTGCGGTGTAACTAACACCTCCCCTTGTATATTAAGGGTGATCAAGGCATTCCTATATGAGAAATAGGCTTTCAAGAGCGGGCCAGAGTGATAGCCCCCGTTCTCATTATTAAGACTCTCACAAGCAAACCAAGTTAAATAGTTGTCAAATATATGTAGAGGTCTTAAGTGCTTCCATGAGGGCTCCCTGGTTGTCGATTCAGACTCTGAATTTCTATGAGCCAGATGAGCTGTTTCTGTAGATTTTTTGTGATGTCCTTTGATGGAGGAAGGTCATTGGTTAATTAAATAAAGAAGCTGCTTGCCCTGATAGGTTAAAACATAGGTGGGAGGAGTAAACAGAACAGAATGCTAAGAGGAAGAGGAAGTGAGCTCAGATTGACATCTCTGCTCTCTGGAGCAGAGACACTATGCTCCCATCTCCAGGGTGGATGAGAGAGCTCTGCTCTCTGAGGCACACACGATGAAGCTCTGACCCAGGATGGACGTAGGCTAGAATCTCCCTGGTAAGCCACCTTGTGGGCTACAGCAGATTATTAGAGATGGGCTAGTCCAGGTGCGAGAGTTAGCCTAGAAGAGGCTAGATAGAAATGGGCCAAGCAGTGATTAAAAGAATACAGTGTCCGTGTAATTATTTCGGGGCATAAACTAGCCAGGTGGCTGGGGTGCTGGGGATGCAACCCCTCCACTCCTATTACTACAGTCCTTGAAGCCTCTGACTCCTGCAGTTCTTCCTTCCTCTCTTCCCCAGGGTTTGCTGAGATCCGGCTGTTTGTCTGTGGGTCTCTGCAACTGTTTCAATCAGTTACTGGAAGAAAGCTCTCTGAGATCAATTGGGGTTGACACCAATCTGATCACCTGAGATGGCAAGTTCGGGCTACGGATCCTCTTATGCTAGGAGTCTTTGCTGAGGTCATTCTTGTAGATTTGGGGGAGTTTCCCTTGTTTCAGGATTCTGCCTGACTCTGAAATGGCCTCACATTGGGTACACTTTTTCTCCATCCATACCCCAACCTAATCACTCAATTTCCCATCAGAACCCACCTCCACTACTCCCAGGAGATCTTTTCTATTATCCCTTCCTAGGGAGATCCATGCTTCTCCCTTTGGGCCCTCCTTGTTACAGAACTTCTCCGGGTCTTTTCCTTTACTTCACAGCTAATATCCACTTATGAGTAAGTCCACACCATGTTTGTCTTTCTGGATCTGGGTTGCCCCATGAGGTAGACTGATTCCCAATTTTCTGAGAAACTGCTGTATTGATTTCCAAAGAGGCTATCAAAGGTAGCACTCCCACCAGCAATTGAAGAGTGTTCCCCTTCCTCTATACTGTCTCCAGCAGAAGCCTTCATTAGTGTTTTCGATCTTGGTTTTCTGATAGGAGTAAGATGGAATCTCAGAGGTATTTTATGATGACTAAGGATGTTAATTAAACATTTCCTTAAGGTTTTCTCTGCCATTTGAGATTCTTCTGCTGAGAATTCTGCTTCAGTCTGTACCTTATTTTTAAAATGGTTATTTGCTTTCTTGATATCTAGTTTCATGAGTTTTTTATATACTCTGAAGATCAGCACCTTGTCAGATGTGGGGTTAGTGACAATCTTTTCCCATTCTGTAGGCTGCCATTTTGTCATATTGGATGATGTCCTTTGCCTTACAGAAACTTTGTAGTTTCATGAGGTCCCATTTATGAATTGTTGATCTCAGTGTCTGTGCTGGTGGTGTTATATTCAGGAAGTTGTTTTTGGTGTCAATGCACTCAAGACTACTTTCCACTTTCTCTTCTCTCAGGTTTAGTGTTAGTGGATTTATGTTGAGGTCTTTGATGCACTTGAACTAGATTTTTTGCAAAATTATTGATACAGATATCTTTGCATTCTTCTACATGCTGATATCCAGTTATGCCAGCACCATTTGTTGAAGATGTTTTCTGTTTTTCCATTGTATAATTTCAGTATCTTTGTCAAAAATCAGATGTTCACAGGTGTGTGGATTAATACCAACATCTTTGATTCAACTCCGTTGGTCAACCTCTCTGTTTTTATACCAATACCAAGTTGTTTTCATGACTGTATCTCTGTAATAGAGATGTCAGGGATGGTGATGCCTCCAAAAGTTCCTTTATTGTACAGGATTGTTTTGGCTATCCTGTTTTTTTTTATTTTTCCATATAAGTTGATTGTTGTTCTTTCAAGGTCTGTGAAAAATTGTGCTGGGATTTTGACAGGGATTGCATCGAATCTGTAGATGGCAATTTTTACTATGTTATTCTTACTGATCCATGAGCATGGGACATCTTTTCATATTCTGATGTTTTCTCCATGTTCTTTCTTTAAAGACTTGAAGTTATTGTCATACAGATCTTTTACTTGCTTAGTGAGAGTTACTTTTACAAGATATTTTACATTATTTGTGGCTATTGTGAAGAGTGTTTCCCTGATTTCTTTTTCAGTCCTCTTATCATTTGGACATATGTGGAGTGTGTGTGTGTGTGTGTGTGTGTGTGTGTGTGTGTGTGTATGTATGTTAATCTTATATCTAGCCACTAGACCAAAGGTGTTTCTTTATCTGCTGTAGGACTCACTTCTGTATACTATCATGTCATATTTAAATAGAGATGCTTTGACTTCTTCTTTCCAAGTTGTATCTCCTTTATCTCCCTTAGCCGTCTCATTGCACTAGCTAGAACTTCAAGTACTATATTGAATGGATATGGAAAGAACAGACAGCCTTGTCTTGTTCCTGATTTGAGTGGAGTGTCTTTGAGTTTCTCTCCATTTAATTTGATGTTGCTTGTCAGGCGGCTATATATTGCTTTTGTTATAATTAGATATGTTCCTTGTATCCCTGATCTCTCCAAGACTTTTATCATGAAGGGATATGGGATGTTGTAAAAGGTTTGTTCAGCATCTAATGAGAGGATCATTTGTCTTTTTTTTCTTTAGTTTTTTTTTTTTAATAATCATTGGCAGATTATCATATGTTGAACTATCCCTGCACCTTTGGGAGGAAGCCCATTTGATCATGACAGGTGATCTTTTTGGTGTACTTTGGAATTCAGTTTTCTAGGATTTCATTTGGGATTTTCAATCCTTGTTCATGAGGGAAATTGATCTGAAATTCTCTGTCTTTGTTCAATCTTTGTATGATTTGGGTTTTAGGATAATTGTCGCTTGATGAAAAAAAGTGACAATGCTCCTTCTATTTCTATTTTGTGGAATAATTAGAGGAGCACTGGTATTAACTCCTACTTGAAGGTCTGGTAGAAGATGGAATTCTGTGTTGGTTTTTGTTTTGGTTTGGTTTTCTGCTTGTTTTGTTTTGGTTGGGAGGCTTTTAAAATCTACTTCTATTTCCATGGCAGGTAGAAATCTATTTAAATCTTGCTTGTTTCTGAAGTATAAATAAAGGCTGCTGGAGGTAATCAGGGCAGGCCCCTTGTATGAAACCAATCCAGAGGTCAGACATTTCTTTGCACCAATGTCCCTTCCCATATCTGTACCTGAACCCTGCTATGGCAGGACGAAGGTAAAGCAGTAGAAAGGAATAAATCTGAAAAGCACCATCAGACCATGCCTAGAGTGATGTGGGAGTGTCATATATCAATCTGTTGATTTCATTGGTTAAGCAATAAAGAAACTGCTTGGCTCTCATAGGTTAAAACATAGGTGGGAGGAGTAAACATAACAGAATGCTGGGAGAGAGAAGCTGAGTCAGGGAGTTGCCATGATTTTCCCACTCCAGGCAGACGCAGGTTAAGATCATTCTGGGTAAGCCAGCTCGTGGGCTACAGCAGATTATTAGAAATGGACTAGTCCAGGTGCGAGAGTTAGCCTAGAAGAGGTTAGATAGAAATGGGCCAAGCGGTGTTTAAAAGAATACAGTTTCCTAGTAATTATTTTGGGTAAAGCTAGCCGTGCGGATCTGGGTGGGAACGCAGCCTACCACAGCTCCTTCAACACTAGAGAGTAAGAGACCACACCACACTCTGTCCTTAATAGGATGCCCTCATCAAATCCCTCTTGCAGTGATCAGAGTGCTCAGTGAAAGAGAAGGTGGAAAGATTGTAAGTGTCAGAGGGAAGGAAAAACTCCAAGGAAATAAAGACTTCAAGACGACTGACTGATACATAGAGGAACTCACAGAGACTGTGGCAACATGTAGGGAGCCTGCAGAGTTCTAACCCAGGCGGGCTCCTAGGACCCAGAGGGCAAGTGGGCACACCTGCCCATCCCTAACCCAGAAGCTGTTCTCCAGCTGACAACTGTTTGCAAGGGAGAAGTTAGTTTTATCTAATGGGGTCTCAATGAGGTATGCACCAGTCTAAGGACAGAGAGAAAGAACATAGATTTGTGTGGGAGGAGAGGATCTCAGAGGAGTTGGGGGAGGAGTAGAAACCACAATCAGAATATATTGTAAGAAAAAAAATCTATTTTCAAACATAAAAATATTAGTTACTTATGAGTTATCAGGAAATGCTTGCTTTTAAAGGAAACCTATGTTTAAAAAAATATTTGCTTATTTATGAATTTTTATTTACTTAATTTATGTGCTTCTGTGTGTACATGTGTGTGTGTGTGATATGTGATATGTGCCTTTAACTGGAGTCTAAAAGAATACCTTGCATGTCATGTTTCTGAAGTAGCCACCTACCATGACTTGAGAAAGGTTTCTACTATGCTGGGGCTCTGCTGGTTTGAATAGCTGGCCAGCTTGCCAGCTAGAAACAACCTCCACATAGATGAGATTAGAAGCATTTATCCCTGTGCCTAGCAGAAGACTGCATCTGAAATATATGTATGGTATTTCTAAATACAAGTTCAGAAAATACTTGCCCGGTTTTAGAATTATGTGGATCTTAAATACTTGCTTTTATAAAGCATAATAAAACACCTTACCTCTCATTTCTTATAAATGTGAGCAGTGAATACAATACATGGGCTGAAATACATAAAAGGGGGAATCAATGGGATGCTTTGCTCCAGTGTGACTTGTATCCTTTGTGACTGACTGTGCAGACAGTTACGGCATGTGTTAATGGATATCAATGCTGACTCTCTAAAACTTGATAATTATACCTCGCTCCCTGTCATTTCATTCTGCAATCTGTTGGATTTTATTTTTCATTCTGAAATTGCTAACAAAACAGACTCCAGTGCAAGAAAACAATTCTACTGCTGTCGATTGATTTTTTTTGACTTCATTTATTTATATTTGAATACATAAGTGAGAGAAACTGAATATTATGGATCGGATACTGTAACATCTTACTTCCTTGACATCACTGGGCTATTATTGCTTATTTATTCTTGCTTATCTGCCCGTGGTTAGAGGAAGTCCAGAATTCTTGGCTATATTAGGAAAGACACTTTCTTTAGTGAGAAGGGCGGGGGTGATAGAAAGGTCAGAGTAAAGGAAATTTTCTGTTATCTGTTATGCCTTTGTATTCAAGAACATCACTCACAGGCTTGAGTATGCAATCAAAAGCTAGTGGACTAAAGTGTTAGTTACCGATTGAAATGCTAATGAACTTTGAAAAGGGTCAGATGTATTCAGGACTATGCTTTGTGGTATTGTATGTTGGCCTTTTAAATCACGATAACATAATGGATAATTCTTGTGATGTCTATGTACTTTAAATATATTATGAGTTCAATATCCCTCTAACATTTTACCAACTATAGGCGTGTGCTCATCATATATTCTGTTACATTCATTTTATTCTTCATGGCTGCTCATTTAGAATACATCTTAAAAAAAGTAAATCTATATGTATAAATTGTCAAGATTTTTTTTACTTAATAGAGAAAGAAACACACAAATAGGAGAGAACAAGACAGTAAATTTAAAAAATAGTTTCATAGTACACAGGTACTAAGCCAGGGTGGAGCAATGATGAGCATTTTGGTGGTTGATAGACTGAAGTCATGTGTGGCAGAAATAAAACATATGACTGTATACACTAGCTGTATCTATGAAAATAGTTATAAATATCCATTGTCATTACTAGATTTTATATGAAATTTTTAATTTTTAATAACTAGCAATTAGGATTTTCTGTGATCATTTTTAATAAATAGAAATCGTTATATTTGTATGTTAGCATTGACATAATGTTATATTAAAATGATCTGTAGGTGGCCTTTTTAAAAGTAATGGAATATAATTTTACAAAAGTTAATCTGAGATAAAATAAGTAAATAGTTAATGTTTTGGTCCAGCTGACTTGTCCATACATTTTTGAGCAAAGGAGTACAGACTAAGGAAGAAATGAATGACAGACTGAAGATAGAGTCGGGAGGACATTCCAGTAAATACTGAATCATCTCAAGTTTATTTTCCATAGCCCATTTAAACCCCAAGTCAAAGGGGAGGGCAAATGACTTTCCTTATCATGATACAAAGAACAAACAAGAGTGATGACTTCCTTAATATTCAAAACATCTAATATCTATGCCCTAAGTCAAAATTCCTGGTATGTGGAGCTAAACATTCAGTCACTGCATTTTAGGCCAAAAATCCTGTTATCTAGGCAAGACATAGAGCAACTTTACCTTAGACCAAACAACTTGTTGTTTGACCTTGTTGGAGCAATAATAGGCTCAAACACTCTGACCTTATGTCAAGATGGAGTGGAGCCATTTCTATGGACCTGCTTAATTTACGTTTAAAGCATACGAATATATACACCTCTTTATAGGATACTTCAACATAGTTTTCAAATATATTAAACAAGTATTTTGTATATATACTTGATAATCAGATATAAACTATAGTAGACTAGCTTTTTAAAAATATCTCTGTATTTTTTCAGTTAAATAGAACTTTATGTTTTCAGTGTAATCATTATTTAATCAACACTCAACTTTTCTATGAGTTTTTATTACTGCTTCTGAAAAATATTTGATTTGCTTTTAATTTAGCTTGGTACGCTTTTACTGTTTTTCATATTTTAACACTAGATTCTTATCTAAAAGGGAGACATTTACCTTTTCCTAGGATTATCTTTACCTTGTGGAGTTTCTTTCCTTTCACACTTAAATTAAGCAAGTTCTTAGTGTGTGTTTCTTGTATACAACACACTGCTGAGAGTAAATTTTTCACCATTCAAAATTTTTCTTAAAAAATAAACTACAGGGACTAACATAAATGCTAGAGTTCAATTAAAAAGTAGCCCAAGTTGCTGCCCATTACAAAGTTATTCCACTTTATTTTTAAAAAGAGACTGATAAATAAATTGATATGTTCATACAACTCTAAGCATGTCAGGGGAAGCTGTTGTTTTTTTTTTTCAATTACTTCTTTTTTCCTTTGAGATTCTAATATAATGGTATCATTGCAGCCCTCCCTTTCCTCCCTTCAAGCCCTCCCAGCTGTCCTTCCTTGCTCTCTTTGAGATTCACGGCTGGAAGAAGGGTGTATGAACATATGAAGACTTTCCTGTCTTCTGTGAATGTTGCTGTGTTCACAGGAAGCAGCGTTTCTTCTGCTAATAAGGATACCCTGTGGGATATTCAGAACCTGTCACCTCATATCCTCTATTTGGTTTAAAAAAACACTGCCTGTTTACCTTCACTGCCTTCTTTGATGCCAGCCTGCTTCATCTGTAAGGCTGCTGTGGGGTCTTTCTGCTGATTTTCAAAAAGCTTTTGCACATTTTCAATATTATTTCCTGTTTGTTACCAAGATTATATGTTTTAATAGTAACATAATTTATCCATCCATCTTTCCTTATTAGACATTTTTGCCCAAAGATATTTTACGTTGTGTCTTCCAAAAATCCTTTCAAATTCATGATCTCCTGTCATTAGTCATTTCACCACACATATACAAACTATGTCTATCTATCTGTCTATTATCTGTCTATCTATCTATCTATCTATCTATCTATCTATCTATCTATCATCTATCTATCCTTCCATCATTATTCATGTATCATCTGTCTATGAACCTGTCTACAATTCATTTATCTATCTATATATCATATAGATAGATGACATATACATATATATGTATATAAAGAGAAGACAGAGAGATATAGGAAGAGGACATTTAGATAGATATAAATAGCATTTCTGAGTAAATTGAATTAAGCTCATATATCTTTAGAGCTGACAACTTCACAGTTTGATCGTCTATCAGGTACTCAACCCTGGAGAACACAGATTCTCCCTGCTCTCCACAGCTATTGCTTGTAGTACTTCATCAGAAGCTAGAGTCTTGTTTCCCCTGTCTGCCTTGACACGTCAACTGGTGTCAGCATTGTTTCTTCTTTAGATGACTATACCTTTGAAATTTTGGGGTTGTAGCTTTTTTGTTATATATAGAAGGAACCATGTCAAAAGAGATGTCTAGACTTCTAGATTTTATATCTTCCCATGTTGTATTTCAGATGTATTCTAATTTATCTTGTAAACTTGGCGAACTCTTATCCAGCTGCAGTTTATCTATTTGCTGTCCTGACTTGGTCAATTAAGCATAGCAATGTGATGTACTGTGTCTGTGCATTTTAACAGCTATAAAGTGGTAACTTAGAGCTGACAAAAATGTATTCTTTCTTTCTATATTATATGTATATATACATTATAAATAGTATATATAATATATTAGGATAGAATGTATGTGTGTTAATTTTTCTATAGACAAATTTGCATAATCAAAATATATTACATACATCTATAAATCAAATGCAAGCAAATACACACATACCCTACATAAATTCATTATTTTCTGTATTTTTTGATTTTAAATATTTGAAACTAATTCACTTTGTGTATATGAATGTGCTTGTAAACAATGAGTATGGGAAGATAGTTTAGTTGCTGCACAAGTATAAGGAACTGACTCAGAAATCCTAGCTCCCATGGAAAAGCTGGGTATGGTGTCACATATCTGTAACCTAATGCTGCAGAGTAGAAATGAAAAAAAAAAAAAAGAATACATCCCTTGTAGCTCATCAGTCAAGCAACCCGGGGGGGGGGGGCGCAGAAAACTCCAGGTGCAATGACAGTCCTTATCTCAAAAATAAGTTTATGTGTGTTCAAAGAAGGTAGCAAAGATTGGTCTTTGGCCTCAACATGCATGTACACCCATGTACCCAGGCATATTGATTTTATTACACAACATACCCTCAAAGAAAATGAGTCTAACTCCTTTAAGCATACACTACTTTATCACTCCACCATGTAGCTACTGTTACTCCCCGGACCATTGATTTCACTGTTGTGAACTAGCCCTTGTAGACCAGGCTGGTCTTAAACTCGTATTCACCTGCCTCTGCCTCCTGAGTGCTGGGATTAAAGGCGTGCGCCACCACTGCCCGACGCTGTGTTCCTTTTCTATCCCTTCATTCTCCCCAACACAAGATCCCTCCTGTGTCTATTCCCTGCTGTTGCCAGTTGGGTCACAAAGTCTTTTCTATTTCCCCTTCCCATGGAGATTCAGGCATCCCCCTTCAACTCTCCTTGTTACCTAGTTTCTCTGAGTCTGTAGATTGTAGCGTGGTTCTCTTTTACACAGCTGACATCTAATTTTAAATGAGTCCTTCCCGTGCTTTTCACTCTCAGGATGATTTCCTCTAGTTTCATCTGTTTGCCTGCAAATTTCATAATGCCGGGTTGTTTTTAACACCTGCGTAATACTCCATTGTGTAAATATACCATATTTTCTTTATCCATTCTTGTGTTGAGGGATATCAAGATTGTTTTCAGTTTCTGGATATAATGAAGAAAGCCAGTAAGAACATGGTTGAGCAAGGGTATTTGTGGTAGGATACAGTGTCTTTTAGATATATGGCCAACAGTAGTATAGCTGGGTCTTGAGGTGGATCTATCCCCGTTTTCTGAACAAAAGCCATATTGACTGTCATATGGTTGTACATGTTTGTACTCCCACCACAATAGAAGAGTGGTCCCTTTGCTCCACATCCTTGCTAGCATGAGCTGCCACTTGTGTTATAGATCTTATTCATTCTGATATGGGTAAGTTGTAATCTCGAAGTAGTTTTGGTTTGCATTGCCCTTGTGGCTAAGGATGTTGAACATTTCTTTAAGTATTTCTCAGTGAGTGAGTGTGCTCTATTAAGAATTCTCTGCTTAGACCAGTATCCTATTTTTCCTTGAATTATTTGTCTTGCTTGATGTCTATTATCTTGATTGTTTATATATTTTGCATATATAAACAATCTATATCTGATGTGGAGTTGGTTAAAATCTTTTCCCATTCTGTAGGTTGCTAGTTTTGTGCTATTGGCAGTGTCCTTTGCCTTAGAGAAGCCTTTCATTGCCATGGTGTCCAATTGTTTAACTGATATTATTAGTTCTTGTACCATCAGTACTCTCTTCAGGAAGTTTTCCCCTGTGCCAATGAGTTCAAGGCTTGCCCCTGATTTTAATGGGATTGCTTTTAATTTCTCTCCATTTAGTTTGATGTTGGCTATAGGCTTTCTTTAAATTGCTTTTTTTGTCACACACATGGTCTCTTTTCTATTTACATTCATGGAACATGTTGTCATCATTTTCATTTAACAGGTTAATTAACCTGCTTACATAGTAAATAAGTAACTCTTTTAAGTTCATGTAAATATCAAGTACTGTGGGAAATTTCCTAGAAGTTTCTATAGTATGTAATATTGAAAATAGCACAAAAATACCACATGTGATAGGCAAACTGAGTAACAAGAAGGAATCCGTAAGTGTTCACACTTCCCAGTCTAAAAAATTGCTGAAATAGTAATTGGGATGGTTACAACACAGGAGATTCAAGAACAAACCTTTGAACAAAAAGAGTGACAATCGCCGGGCTGTGGTGGCGCACGCCTTTAATCCCAGCACTCGGGAGGCAGAGGCAGGCGGATCTCTGTGCGTTCGAGGCCAGCCTGGTCTACAAAGGGAGTTCCAGGACAGGCTCCAAAGCCACAGAGAAACCCTGTCTTGAAAAACCAAAAAAAAAAAAAAAAAGAAGAGTGACAATCCAATCTATCATGTAAACCTGGATAATTTTGAGGATGAAAGTGTCAAGCAAATAATTGCTCAAAACAACAGCCTTAATTTAGGCAATTTTATATATGATCATCCAGTCAATAAATACATTCTGCAATATTCCAGAACAAAGCAGAAAATTGCTACCTGAATCTATATTTAGATTAGGTCATAAAATAACTGTTTTGAAGCAATATTTATGTAAACACTTTTGCCACAGGCAGGTTACATCTATTGTAGGTTTTCAGAAACTAATATTATACCTTGCAAAAAAGACTTGCACTGTCTCATTTGACACTGCTCCCTTGATTTCTGTTTTATGTAATGACAGGAAATAACCATATGAATACCTCCCTGCACCTCTTGCAAGATGCATTTATGTTGTATTAGTTTTTCTTTCAAAATGTCATGAAAAGTATTTCATTGCTGTAGGAAATCTAATAATAATAGTGTGTAATAGAGTGGATACTTATGAGCTATTATTTATAGGCAATTTACTTTGATGTAGGTTTCTGTATATTGAACAAACTTAAATTATATTAAATACGTTCTTATTTTTCTCTACAATATTTGTATACCTAGGCAACGTTATTTTTCATATTGTTCATATTGTATGCATGTATGTTTCTACCTCTGTTTAAAACATTTTGAATATTGATACAATTTTAGGATATATTTATCATATTGCAGTATACATTTCTACCTCTGATCAAGATACTTTACATTGTTTACATTTTGAGGTCATTGTCCTCATTTGTTGCACAGTTGTTAGAGATTGTTTAAAATTCTAGCATGAAGTATTAGTCTTTAAGTTATATAGGTATTAAGAATTATTGGCCAATAGTCATCCATGTTTGTCATACTTATAATTAGACTAGTCAGGTTCTTTAGATACATAGAGACTGTACTCTGCATATACAGGTAATTTTCAACCACTTCAAAGAGCTATAGAATATGACATTTAAATAACTTAGGGTTCTGTTGACATGAGAAACAAGTGCTCCTGGAAGCACCGATCTATTCCTCTGAGAATTTTGAGCTCCGAAGACACTCCACTTGGAGTTTGTTTTTCTTTCTTGCCAAAACTGGCCTTTGGGCAAGGAACTGCCCATGCATCGACCTCTGACAAAATGCACGATGTCCGGACAGGACAAACGAGATACAAGACAAAAGACTGTCATAACTTGCCAAGACAGGGCAAGATGGTTTTGAAAACTTTCCTGCCTCTGAAAATGGTTAGGCCTTAGCCTAAGTTGGTTGCTCCAACATTGCAAATGAGACTTTGGGTGATTACCCAGGTAGCTAGTTGTCTCGGTTATTTGTTACACATTTTTGAAAGTTGCTTTATTGTACTTCCTGATTACTCAAGCAATATTATTTCCCTTCTCGGGTCTTTGATGGGATTGAAGACTAGATAGTTGTAGTTACTTTCCTCTCAAGACGTGGCCAAGTTATTTATAATACAAGACTTAAACTCCTTAAGATAGATTAATTATTAAAATAATTATACATGTTTCTTGCTTGATGTTGTTTATGCTGCTTGTAATTCTAATTTTAATACCTGATATATTTTCTTATTGTATATAATTTTGTATTAAAACTCTCTTATTTAACCAAAAAAGGGAAGTCCTCTAGGAAATCCTACAGCCAGTAGCCTTTAAGTTACCCATCCACTTGGGCGTGTACTCTTATACTATAAATGTTCATATAAAGCTTGTGTTCCCTCTTTCTTCCAGTTGCTGGATTTGGTTCCTGTTTCTCATTTGCGCAGAGGACTGTGATCTGTGAGTCTACCTCTAAATAAATAACCCTTTATTATACTCAATTCTGAGCTAGTGTGGGATTTCTGTTTAGTGTCCATCTTCATTTCATTCAGAAATAAACTTAGATTAATGTTTGCCTTAAAATATATATTTTCTACTGTCTATTAGGAAAGCGAGTTAATTTTGTTTAAACTTGTTCTACAAGCTATGTGTTTTGTCTAATCTTCATTGTTTAATATCTGACCTTTATTCTGTGCTATGTAAATTGGCTTTTCTTCCTCAGATTTTCTATGTTAATGTTGCATTTTAAATACTACAAGAACATTTTTGTACATAGCTTTAAATTCTTCATGAAATAGGGTTAAACTAAGCACCTCATGTATCTAGAAGTTGTTGCAAAGCAATAGAAACAGTATACTCTTTTCTTAACTATAATTTTATAAATAACTATTGATACAATTGTGTAAATGTTACTTACAGTGTAAGAGACAAAAGAAATTCTTAAAGAAGACGTGATGAGTGAGTGATTCTATGTAGGTAATTTATGGACATTCTTTCCATTAAACTAATGTCAGAGCAGCTTTTTTGAGAAATGTTTTCATTTACAGCTAGCTCCCCCAAGGTGAGAGGCAGTCAGAACACTGAGGATAAAATCAGGTGTCAAACATGTAACAAGAATAAGCAAGCTGCCTAGACAGAGGAGATTTCTAGGCATCAGCATAGAGACAACGATAGACCTGAAACAAAAAAAATGTTTTGTAATATTTATTATAAAAATAGATTGGTCTTGCAAAATGGCTCAGTAGCTAAACTGCTTCCTATAAAAATATCAGTAGCTGAGTTTGGGATGACAACATCCATGTAGAAAAATTTCCTTAGTGTCATGCACCCGTATTCCCAGTTCTAGAAGACAGGGGCAACAGAATACAGAGCCCTGCTCACCAGTTAACCCAATCAACTTGTGAGACATGGCTCCACATGAGAGAATCTCAAACACAACATGGAAAGATATTGAAGATCATAACTGACATGTGTGAGTCATGTACAATCATATACACCATATGGACACATCCACAGAACAAATATACCAAACACATCATTGACATAAAAAAAAACCCTCTTACTTCAAAAGGATGAAGATACCTTATTTGTAGCCAAAGATGATGGGTCATAAACCAGGAACAGAGACTAACGTTATCCTAAATTCTGTGATTCAATGTGGTCACAGTTTTTTGATGTTTTATTGTTACAAAACGAAGAAAATCATAGATCAAGAAACCTTAATATATTGGTGAAAATATCAAGTTGGTCTGTTAGGGTAAAGCAGGAAAGACTCTGGTGTGGGCTCAGATGCTGTCTGGGGCTTTTAGTGAAAGCAAGTAGACTCTTACATTGATGCATCTATTAGGTTTCAAGTGATAGCAAATGAAGATATTGTTGGGTCACTGACAGAGAATAAGGGATATTTGGGGGCTATAACAGCTCAAGGGGAATTTTTAACTAGTTCATAGATCTACAGCATTCCAAAATGTGGCTCTTGGAAATCACTAACATTGACACTAGCGTATAAATATATGAAGTTCATAGTAACAGTTGCAACCGAAATGTATGTTACTATTTACTATTTACTTCAATAATTTTCTAACTTATATATCTTACAAATATTACAAGTATTAACAATATATCTAACAAAGAAAATTAACTTCAAAGATTATAGGTGAGTTATTAATGTTAGTCATTCCTGTTTATAATTTTTATATAATTTTATTTTGTAATTCTAGCTATTTTAAATAATGATTTATCTTTATTCCAGCTGAAGATATACTAAAAAATTGTCAAATCCTCCAAGTTTTATGCTAGAAATAATATTGTTGAGAATTTCAATGGACTCAAAAAAAAAAAAACAAATTGTGAACATCTAATAAATATATTGATTCTTTGAATTGTTTTCTGTGTTTCTATTTTATTGATTTCAGCTCTCAGTTTGATTATTTACAGTCTTCTACTCCTCCTGGGTGAGTCTGCTTCTTTTTTTTTCTAGAGCTTTCAGGTGTGCTAAAAGTCTCTAATGTGAGCTTTCCCCCTTTTCTTTACGTGGGCACTAAGTGCTATGAACTTTCCTCTTAGCACTGCTTTCATAGTGTCCCATAGGTTTGGGTATGTTGTGTCTTCATTGTTGTTGAATTCAAGGAAAACTTTAATTTCTTTCTTTATTTCTTTTTTGACGCAGGGGTGGTTCAGTAGTGCACTGTTCAGTTTCCATGAGTTTGTAGGCTTTCTGGGGGTAGTATTGTTGTTAAATTCTAACTTTACTCCATGGTGATCCGATAAGACACAGGTGGTTACTCCAATTTTTTTTTTTTTTGTATCTGCGGATGTTTGCTTTGTTACCAAGTATGTGATCAATTTTTGAGAAGGTTCCATGAGGTGCTGAGAAGAAGGTATATTCTTTCCTGTTTGGGTAGAATGTTCTATAGATGTCTGTTAAGTCCATTTGATTCATTACCGCGCTGGACTGAGTTACCAAGGTCCAGTTGAAGAGCAGAAAGAGATAGAATATGAGCAAGGATGTCTGGACCACAAGGGGTTGGTTCACTCAATGAAAAAGTGTATCTAGCTAATGGGAGCTGACCAGCTCCAGCTGGACCTGGACTGAATGAGCATGTGATCAAACCGGACTCTCTGAATGTGGCTGACAACTGGGGCAGAATGAGGGGTCAGTGGTAATGGCACTGGAATTTGTCTCTACTGCATGTACGGGCTTTTTGGGATCCTATTCTCTTTGGATGCTTACCTTCCTAAGCCTGTATGTAGAGGGGAGGGGCTTGGACTTCCCACAGGCCAGGGTACCTTGCCCTCTCTTAGGACTGGGTTATTATAAGTTATAAGAGTTAATAAGAAAGCTGAGCTAATGGGTCAATCATTAATGGGTTTATCATTAATATAGACCTCTGTGTGATTTCTTTGGGGCTAAACAGCTGTGGGATCTGGTGGGAGGACAGAAACTTCGAGAACAAATAGGTAGGAAGGCTACTGTTTTATAGAAGAAAAAAAATTCTCTTAACAAAGGGACATTTGTCAGTTGAATAAACAATCTAGGGAGCTGTAGGTACAAAGCAGTGAAGAAGAAGTAATAACATCTATTTTATAGAAAATATTGATTATTCAACACATCTTACAGTCTCAAACTTAATTTATGTGGCCACAAAGCATTCGGTTTCACTTTTAACATCTGTATCAAGGGTTTCTTACTGACTATGATTTCCTTGGTATTTGATGTTTTGTAAAGACTTTTTTCCACTGATGGATTTCTGTGAAATGACAAAGTGTTATATTAACCCTAAAATATGTTAAACATATATGCATTATGATACATCAATATATTGTGTGATGGTTTTTATTCTGTCTGTAACATGATGCCATCTTGGGGTTCAGTAATAGTTGTGATAACAAGAGCTGCAATACAATGATAAGGATAAAATTATCTATGATGATGGTAATATTAAATTCATTGAAAAAGGAAGTAGGAGAGGGGCACAGGATCTTCACTTGTGTTTCTGTCCACTCTTTGCTGTTCCAAGTGTTTTTAGCAGATGTTAGACTGTATGATTAATGGAAAATTAATTTCAAGTGGGATCCCATGATGTAGTTTCAGGAAGTTATCATCCATGATAAAGTGGGTCTGTGTGGTGGAAGGACTATTTACGGGGGTGACATACTTTCCTGTAAACCCTTATCTGTGCTGGCTTTGGGGGGCCTGGGCGGTTTGGATGCTCAACTCACTAAACCTGGATGGAGGTGGGCGGTCCTTGGACTTCCCACAGGTCAGGGAACCCTGATGGCTCTTCAAGCTGATGAGGGAGAGGGATTTAATCAGGGGAGGGGGAGGGAAATGGGAGGCTGGGAGGAGGCGGGAATGTATTTTTTTCTTTCAATAAAAAAAAAGAAATCCAATAAATTCACTACTCTCAGGCTGACTTTGTGAGATCCTTCTTTGTTTTGTGCTAAACACTCTCTGGGGTGAACAGACTCTTGTTCCCATTTTTCCCCTACAGAGTTAACACGATACATCGCTGTGAAAATGTTTCAGCTGTGAAGAACTGTCTTCTTTTAATTATCTGAGACTAAGTGCTGAAAGGAGATGAACAGCTGTGAGGATTAATCCTTCATTTCTATATACGAACAAAATGTACACTTTCCCCTTCTGTACCTCCACAGGTTCCTTGAACATAATCATAAGGTATCCTATTTAATATTAATCATAAGGTATTCCTACTTAATGCCAGGCAGGACACTGGCTAGATTATGTTTGGTACTTTTGACTTACAAATGCTAGGATGAAAGGTGTCACCTATGATAAACATTTGTTGTGCATACTCTGCCACATGACTTGATTTTCATTCTTCATGTAATTCTAAATCCTGTAATTTCTAGAGATGTATTTGATGACAACGTAGCAATAACAGTGAAATATTACAACTAGAATAATCATAGAAACTGTAGTCTAATGACAATTCTGCAGGTTAATTTGTCCTTTGTAGGTTTATGTGAGAATTGAGCTTTGAAAAATATGATTCTGTTCAGCTCATTGACTCACAACCAGAAATACTGAACAGGCTCACAAACACCAGCATCTTTGGGATTGTCTTTTATGCTTGTATGACCTTCTACCTAAAACAAGTGTTTGATACAAAACAATTAGTATTTTTTTCTAATATTAGGGATATTGCAATTAAAATGATTAATTTTGCATATAAAAATAAATCAATCACAGTGCACTGACATGGTCTCTCAGGATTGCATTGTTTTCCTCAATGACATAATGTCATAAAAATTTATCCAAGTAGTATATATTATTAAGCTGCAATCTATCTTCCTATGTAGTAGTATTTAAGTATAAATGTACAAAATATCCCTGTCACACTAACTTGAATGGCATGACACATTCTCTCGGTTGAAATACTATGAATAAAATTGCTCATGAATGTTTAGATGTGGGTTTTTGAGTGAACTTAGATTTTCATTTCTCAAAGGTACATTCCCAGGATCATCACTCTTGAGATTATCATACTGTCTGTTCATTCTCTGAGAACCTGCCAATTTCTCCATAGACGCTAGACCATTTGAAATTCATACCAGCGGTGTGTGGATAACTAAACCCTTCTGAAGGCTGACTCTCCTTTTTAATATTCCCCTTTTTAATATTTTCCTTGCTTGGCTAACTTTGCGTTTTATCAGAGGAGGAGCTGAAAACTGGACAGATAGGGCATAGGTCCCAGAGCCAAGACCATGAGAGTGAATGACCAGCCTGAGGCCAGGAAATCAAGAACAAATTCTGGTTGCCTCTCCCTTGTTATGGCTTAACCTTGCCTAGAGACCATGCCTCACGAGAGGTATAAACTGCTAGGATACACCCAGATATTAAAGTTGGGCCAACAGGGCTGCCTTCCTCATCCCATAGGTCTTACTCAGTTTCCTCCAATAGCTTCTTTAAAATGTTCCAACAGAAGCAGGGTCAAAGAGCCAATTTCTGAGGACCCATTCCTGCTATGTAGGAGTTTGCATTCATGATTTATAATTATAATGTTATTCATAACCATTTCCTAAAAATCACACTCCATTGTGCATCAATTTGTTCTCCAAATTTCTAAGACAGGAACATTTTATCTATCCACTGTCAGGACCATCTCTAGCAGTCATTGGCTTCTCAGACACCCTGAACTCATGCTAATGGCTCTTGAATGAAGAGAAAGGTCTCTAACTCCAATTTCCCCAAATTTCCACATATCATGGTGAAACAGTGAAGGTGTTCATTTGTTCTTCTTCAAAAATTTATGTCATTGAATATACCATAAGTTTTTTTCTTTCTTCTCTATATTTTTCTTTTTATTTTTTTCTTAAATTTCTTGCACTTCATACATGAGCACAATTAAATGTATTAAGTCATATCTTCTCCATATTTTCCCTCCAGCTTTTCCTATATCCCATACAATAGCACATTTCTCTACTACATCTTTATTGTTTAATCTAAGTGTAGTTAGGATTTCATACATGGGAAACCTACAAGTTGCAAAACCTTCAAATATGAAGATTCTCCTTCACTGAGCAGCTATTAATTGTCCCTAAACTCCTCTATAAGTGACGTTAGTCCCCAGATCCTGTGCAGCTATTTTAGATTCATCTGTTAAGAGCTCTCTGTTTAGGCTTGTACTCCATTTTTTTATGAGCTTATTCTTAATGCCATTTTTAAAAGGATTCTTTACCAAAAAAGATATTTAGAGTTTTTCATTTTATAATTACTATATTATTTTTCCCTTCCTTTTCCCTCCACCAAACCCGCCAATTTATCACAACTTCTCTCTTTCAAATTCACAGCCTTTTGGTTTATTAATTGTTGTTGCATACATGCATATATATGTAGCATATCTAAGTTCTCTTGGTCTTCTTCTGGGACTCTTAATAGTGGGAACAAGGGCTATCTCTGACTCCTTTACTGAATTTTGGCACTGTACTTTAAGTACTTGATTGCCTTGTACAGCCTTAATACAAGGGGAGGTGCTTAGTCTTATTGAAATTTGATAGGCCACACTTCGTTGAACTCCTGGGAGACTTGCCCTTCCCTAAACAGAAAAGGAGGGTGAGTGGATTGGGGGTTGGAACAGAGAGGTGTGAGGGAGGGACTGGAAAGAGGGGAGGGAGGAGAAACTGCTTCTTGGATGTAAGATAAGTAAATAAATAAATTTCAACTAAGACAGGCACCTATTAAGAGTGTTTAGCTCTTGGTGCTTCATAAACCCATGTGCCATTGTGTTACCAGATCTCTTTACTTTTATCTAGAAAATATTAGGGCATACATAACATAAGATTCTCTGTATACTAACAGTTGTTTAAAAACAGGTCATTTCCAGGCCTATGATGTCCCCAAGTTTCGTGGTGCACTATTGTCCCTCCAGTAGAGAAGGTGTAAAATGAAATCACTGAAATGACTCCATTAAAATGCTTTACAAGCCATTTTCATTTGTTCCATATTGAGCTATGAAATATTTTATTGCTTAAAATAAAAAGCAGTAGGCTTCTAACACATTATCATTATTATAGAAAGGATTTTTTTTCCTTGCTCATTCAAGTGATATTTTTAAGTTCTCTATTATGACTTAAATTAATTATAGGCATTGGTTTTAAAAAGGCAACAATTTGAAGATTGTTGTTCAATCAATGTTGACCAGCAGTGAGATATCATGACTTTTATATTGTGGATTTTCCTAAACATGTATAATTATAAAATCTTTGATGAATATTCTCTCTTATGAGTGACATGAGGACTGTGACATACCTTTTGGCTACACTGATGCTATAAAACCAAGAACTGCGATAATATGATACTGGATCAAATAGCTGACAAGTATTTGATCACTAGCAAGTACCTAGTGGATAGATAAAATATACATTATAAATATTTTGGAAGATGACAATCTTGGATGAAAGACATCAGAGCATAATGAGATTTCAGCCTCTCACTAAGACGGTTATGCAATTCTAAACTTGTAAGTTGTTTATTTCTGAACTTTTCAAACTGTTATTTTCAAACTGTGATTGACCACGAGGAAAACCATAGACAGTCAACTTGTGGATAAGGTCAAGTTTCCATACTTCAGATCAAAAATCACCTTCCTAATAAGAAAGGATAGCATGATGTTCTGCGTATAATTGCAAAACGAAGTCAATTTACACTTAAAATTAGATGTTTATTTCTTCAAAAACATAGGAAGGTAATTGTTGATAGTCAGCATTGCAATAATGAAGGTGTGCCTGACATTATGTGATTTTTTTTAAAACTCCAGAGGTAAAATATTTGTGGCATTCACTAATATTGTGTCCTTCAATTATTGTTTTATTTGATCATCATTCTTTTTTAATAAGGTCAAATGAACTGAAACAATTGACAGAGAAAATTTGAACATGCCATCTAAGCTAAGTTACAATTATCATTTTAAAATTATGCTTATTTCTAGCCTGAAGAATGTGCAGGGGACTTATCGTAAAGCTACACTCTAGAAATAACACAAGAAATCTCAGAGCAGACCTGTGGCAGGTGGTTAACCGAGGAATGCAAGTATCATAATGCCTTATATAACCCTTTAAGATGGCAGAAAGCCAGGACAAAACACTTCCTTTCCTGCATTGTAGTGAAAAAGTTAACAAAATAGCTCATTTTCTCCCTGACTCAGCTCGGCGCTTCTCAGATTGGGTGCACTGACAGAGTAGCTTGTAAAATGCTAGAGATCTGTGTAGAACTCTCCAGAATAACGAGCTTATATAGTGTGAGCATCCATCCCAAAAAAACAACACAAAGCTAACTCTCAGATGGCTCTAAGGAGATTTGCATTAGGTGATTCCACCTTGAGAAGTTTTACAACGGGACAGAAAAGGTAAGAACATGCTTAAAAGAATGCAGCCAATTTAGGGAACCGCTGAGTCTCCATGAATGAATGACTTTACACAAACTAAACAAAGAAAAGCATTAAAAATGAGTAACAAATGTACAATAAAAGAAACCATTACAAGTCGGGAAGCAAAAATTTATTGATTTGATTTTATAGGGAAGTGTATATGTAAATAAGATGTCACTTTGCCTGGTCTGATTTACATTGATGCGTCTGTGTTCACCTCTGGACTAAGTTGAGCTACAATTGTTTGGTGGCAAGTACCTCCTTCTTCCCTCTTATTGGTTTGGCATCTATGTTACAGTTCAGGTGGCCATATTTGTATAAGTCTCTTTCATATTTTTCTCTCTTGTTCGATTGATTGTTGTGGATGCTTCACCCATGTCACACTAACATGTTTGCTGTTGCTACATGAAATAAATCTTTTTTCTTTTTTTTTTTTTGGTTTTTCAAGACAGGGTTTCTCTGTGGTTTTTGGAGCCTGTCCTGGAACTAGCTCTGTAGACCAGGCTGGTCTCGAACTCACAGAGATCCGCCTGCCTCTGCCTCCCGAGTACTGGGATTAAAGGTGCAATAAATCTTGATATCATTAAGCAATAATTCCAAAAACTTTTCCTTTATCAATGATGCTCCAGCAATATACCTAGATCTTTGTGGCGGTATTCTCTCAGTGGAAGTTAAATGAGACATGATTGAGATCTTCATCTATAGAAAATGATGAAGAATGCTGGGCATGGTTACTAAATGGTAAATTATAAACAATAAAACACAATTATAGGACACATACTACTCGAAAAAACAATTGGTTGCTTAAAATTCATTGCGGGGTACAACTGAATTTAAAACTTAATTCTGACAATTCAATAATGATTTGAAAAGAAAAGGAAATATCAGTGTTTAAGTTATGCCATGCCTGATACATTTTAATGGCACTGTTAGACTAAAAAATTGGGGTTAGTTTCAGTAGGTCCCATTTATTCAATGTTGCCCTTAATGTCTGTGCTGCTGGGGATATACTTAGGAAGCGATC
>NW_004949106.1:6075512-6076996 GCF_000317375.1 Microtus ochrogaster | reverse complement strand
GGGGGGAGGGTGGGAGGAGTGGGAGGCTGGGACGAGGCGGAAATTTTTTTTTCTCAATAAATAAAATAAAATAAATCTATGTTTGTAAATATAAAAAAAAATTGGGGTTAAAAATATCCACCATAGCTGTAAAACAAACCCAAAATTTATGAAAGCATAATTTATACCAAAAAATTCAACAAAGAAAATGAATTGATATTCATATATAGTGATAGTATATAGCAAATGAATATATATATATATATATATATATATATATACTCAATCCAAGAGAAACATGGAAATATGAAACAAGTATAAGAGACTATTATGAAGCTTCAATATAATAATAAAACAAAAGGATTAATGAGAGACTGACAACTATATGCTGACCAGAAGGAAAGCTGTATAAATACAGTATGGTATATGGGAAAGAAGTAGGATGTGAAGCTATATACCATACTAAGACAGTTAAATCTTCAGAGTAGACTGTTTTGTTGTCTGCTTGGCAAATATCTGCAGCTACGAATTCAGTGTTAGATAAGACAACTTCACAATAATAAAAGAAATAACCTGAGAACATAGAAGAACTGCAAATATTTATAGTGTAAGTAAGAGGATTTCAAATAATCTACTGAAAAAGCTCAGGTAAATACATGGAAATTTTTTTCAAGACAATAAGGTAGACAAAGGTGTAAGCACACATCTCTGGAAAAATGAAAATCAGCAAAGGACATGAAATTATACCATTGTTATCGACTAATATTTCTAGGTTAGCCCTCATTAGTCATTCACACAAAAATAAAATATTAAGTTAGGGGCCAGAGAGAATGGACAACAGATAAGAACTTTCATTGTCTGACCACAAAAGTTCAGTTCCCGAAATTGCCATAGGGCAGCTCACATCACCTATCACCCCACCTGGGGATCCAATGTTCTTTTCTAGTCTCCACTAGCTTTACATGCATGTGGTGTAGACACACAGAGACAGATAAGATTGTCTTAAATAATCTTAAATAAAATTCAAAATATATTTAAATATACAAGCCTATTGTACACATTTTTGTGCCATAAAGTAAAACTTAAAAACATAAAACAATTCATTTATTATAGTTAGTAAATATTTAAAATGTATGTGATTATCTTGAGAAAAATATTGGTCAGATGTTCACATCTATCGCACGGTGTTCCCCAATTGGAAATAGCAGATTTCCCTAACTTACTAAACACATATTCATCAAGAGAAGGGGTTAAATTTGAAAGCATTGATGTCCCCTCCCCGCGATTCATCTGTGAGTGAAGAACTTGTTTTCATGGGGATTGCAGAGGTAACCATGGTGCCCTTGAATGCTTCATCTGTGTTTTGTTGGTCTTTTCTTAGGGTGACTACAATTTAAATTTTCTCTCCTTTATTCCACAATTGCATGTAGTGTAAAAAAAATATGCGTTATAGAAATTGGATATAAATCATTAGATGAACTAACTGACCTAGCAATGATGGGAGG
>NW_004949106.1:6048730-6075300 GCF_000317375.1 Microtus ochrogaster | reverse complement strand
ATCATGCAAGGACAGCTTCATTTCTCATGAAAATCATAGGGTCTTTTCTTTATAGGAAAACAATATGAAGTGTACGTCCAAAATGTTGTGTAAATGTCTTAGTGGTGGCAACATTATTTAAATGAAACGATTGCTTCTGTTAGTTATAGTGAAATATAAATTATCATTATCCACATTCTTGCTGTAAATGATTAATATATATTGTGATGAGCTATTGTATTTTATGACTCTTGAATCCCTTGCACCTGAATCCCGAGTGTAATAGTAAGTTAAAGTGAAAGCCTTATTTACTCTTTTCAGCCAAATATGCGGCCTTGCAGGAAGAAAGTCAGCAGGTGACTTTGCAGAGCAACGGTGCAGCTTAGCGGCTGCTGGGACTGCTGTGGGATTTCAAAACAAGGAACAGAACCAGGTCTGCTTCTCTTCCACCCAGCAGAGTTTCTCATACGAACACGTCCATTTTCCCAAAATAGAGATGCAGCAAGGTCTTTCAAAATTAATTTAGTCAAACCCAGTAGAAAATAAACAAAGGGTCTCTGATGGTGAGAAGATTCACTGTGTAACTCGTTAGTCTTTACCTGGGAGGAAAGCAATTGTATTGTTCCAGAACATTGCGAAAGGGGGTTGAAGTTTACATATTCAAAAATAAGGAAATATTCACTTTCCCCCACTGTTATACTCATATGCAATTTTCATGTATTCATAACTTTTTATTATAAAATAGGTACCCTAATGCAGAAGTTGAGTAAACCATAGTGCCATTCTAGTCCCAGATCTATTCATGGCATTTGGCTAAGGAGTTTCTATGTTGATTAATGAACCCTAAAGTAGATTTAGCAAACTTTCAAACAATGTTCCATCATCACCAGAGCATATATCATAGAAATAAATGAAAAGAGGCTGTTCATGTTGCCTCAGGTGATGTATCTATTTGATTCTAGTTAATTATCTAAAACACATACCCTAAAATGTCCAAAAGTCTCAGGAGCTATCAAAATCTGGACCTTTTATTTTATTGCTAGCCCCTAAAATGTGCTTTCATTGCATATAACTGGTACATACTGTAATTAAATGTGGATTGTTGAAATCACCTTTCTTGTGTTTGGAATTAAAGAATTCAAAGCTCTGAGATGCCATTGTTTTACCTCTGTTTTAGAACTTATTTATTTAGTTGCTAAAACAAATTCAGCACCAACAGTTTTAGAGAAATTCTCACAAAGGCTTCAGGTAGACTTTAAAATTGTACTAATGCTTATTATCTATCAACATTCCTTCTCATGCCTTAGATTCAGAAAAAAAAAATAATTTTGAAAGTCCTTTCTTGTTGTACACGGATTATTCTTGAATTTCAAAAAGTTTATCTTTACTAAAGGTAATGTGAAGAGAAACCAGTTATTTTGAATAATAATAGAATAAAATCTGGCGGAATGTCAAGAAGTCTAACGTGATGAGGACAGAAAAGGTGTATTTAATGTGGTTTAAAATACTGGCACAGTCTAAGAGTTGCGCTTTTCTGTCATGGATTCTACTGCCCAATCACTATAAAAATAACCCATAGAAAAGGAAAATCATCCCCGCTCACGGCATTATGCTTTCTACAAATGGTTTCCTGTTCAGCAAGTGGAAATAGAACTCCACATGTATCAGAGCCAGAGATGACAAATGTGGAAATGTGGTCGTTCCCCGCGTTTAACTGCAGCGAGACTGACATCTGGCAGCCACACCGCTGGGCCTCTCCACTTGAGGGCAATTCACTGCTCATTTTTAGGTTAGGATAACATTTTCCCTGCGTAGCAGCTTGCTGTGTCTGCGGTACAAATGCTAGGGAGGCAGAAAAGAAAAACCAAGGGGCGTGGCAAAAGTGAGAGAGCCCACGAGGAAAGTCGCCTTCCTTTCTCAGCAGCAGTGTCCTGCCATTATGTGATATGTGAGCATGTGACTTCCAGACCACAGGGGCTTATGAAGACTATCAAAATTGAGTCATTTACAACAGGTCGTTGTTTCCATTTCAAATTTAATGCTCTCATAGCATTTGCTTTTATATTTCACATACTACGTACTTTCTAGTTTTGATTTTTTAATAGTAGCCTATAGTAATTTCAAACATTTGTAAATAATTAAGTAACAGGTGACATTATAGTTGTCATAAGATTGAAGAACCTTGAGAGGGGATTTCTGTGAGAATTCACAACGATAGTTAACACTTTGTGCCGCATCTGGGAAACTGTGAAGCTAAAAATGTCCCCCCATAGTCACCGACAATTCTTAAATTCAGAGATTCAGTTGATATCCATAAGCACTACCTGGGAAAAGTTAAGTGTTTGAATGAAGCATGTTGTTAAATTTAAAAATGCATGTTGTAGTAGCAGTTTTAATATGATAGACTAAATGTTCAGGGAAATTTGATGCAGGTCTAACAGGGATGCTAAATATCATCCAATGGCATAAGGCCATTTGCAGTGCTTGACATCTCTATGGGAAATAAGGGAAGCTAGGCCGGTATTTCTCTTTCCTCAAATTTTCTCCACAGGCTTTGTCATTACAATTGATATTAAACCAGATGGAACCATAAAGATAAATAATAGACCTCTTAAAATATTTTATTACACAAGTCCTGTGAGAAAACAGATTCTTAAATGTAATCATCAAGATTGCAGTGTTTCCATGATATCATATTCTTAAAATCCAGAGGCAAAACCTTCACTTTTCCTTTGATCGGGGTGCAACGAGTCAGCTCCACGCAGTAGGTTCACCCCTCAGTGAATAATGCGCGCCATCTGCCACAGGCTCCACATTTTATCACTAGTGATACGATCCAGGAAATTGTTCCGGGCAGGGCCCATCATACTAAATAATAGTCTCTTTTACACAAGCAGGTTGTTAACTCGGAAATATTCCCAACTTCAGACTAGAAACGGAAATGAGCCCTGAACTCAGATTAGTAGAACCGGTAGTTGCTGTGGAGAGCTGTTCATGGGAATTGGGAAATGTGGCCGAAGGAGACAATGAAGGAAAAGAGAACAGACCTCCGGGCTTGCTACAAAAATAAGACTCAGCTGTTAGGATTTTTATTTTCCTAATACACCCATGTTTTACTTCGTTGACTCGGGCAAACCTTGATTGCTAAGGAAATGCATAGTACAAAGGAAGTATAAGAAATACGATGGTTGATTCTTTGCTCTGGTTTGTTGTTTTGTTACTGTTGCTGTTGTTTAATGAGCTATTAACCAAAAGGGCAGTTGTTCAGAATAATAAGTATCTCATTAAATGTAGCATTTTTTGTAAGTAGTGATTCATTGTAGGTAGTGCAGTGTAGACAGTGCAGTGTAGACATTACACACCTTTTCTCCTTTAGGCGTTACCTACCAGAGGTCATCCAGTACATCTTTGTTGTATAGAATCTCCAAATAGCATCCTTCATACCTGATGCCCCAGTGGGGAGTCTGGAAGACTGTGCCTGGCAAGCCCCTTTTCCAGCTCCTTTCCATCTCCTTGCTCTGTCATTGCCTGTCCCCATTGCTCTCCCACCAGGAGGGTCTGATTTCCACGGTAGTTCAAATTCCAGAGTAAAAAGAAGAAAAAAAAAGGTTTCTAATATACAAAAACACAAGCAAGCAAACAAACCAATAAAGAAAATATTATTAAAAGCAGATTTTAAATAATTCCGATACAAGAAAGGGAAAAGTAGGTCTCTGTATTTGAAAAAGAAAACATGGACCAGTTACTAGTCAATTTTTTTGTCTGCCAAGGTCAATATTTAACCACAAAATAACCCTATGTTAACACATGTGCAAAGTGATATTTATTGAGGAGAAAGTCAAAACTTTATTAGGACTTGATTGAAGAGTTCTACTCATTTTTTTTTTTAATTCTTCATCCTGAAATGAGAATCTTCATCTGGTATTGTAGAAATACATGCTTTGTCTGATTTTGCAAACTCATATCTGGAAATAAAGCAGATCCCAGAATGATTGAACGTTAAGCCTCAGTCACATGCTTTTAATAATATTTAGATAACACTTGAGACTTTGGACTTCACAGCTGATAATAGAGTATGTGTAGAAGTTCAAGGTTACTAAGATACAGTGAATGTTTTTGGCACGCCAGAGGACCCGGATTATGGAAGGTCACAATGGAATACCATTCCTTGGCTGACTGTCTCTACACAATCCCTATGTTGAATTCTTGGACCCATTGACTAATGAATGAAGAGAGGATATTGCATAAGAGGATGTGCATGGATTCCTGACCCAAGAGACATGATGATTGTCTCATGGAAGAAAGGGACAGCAAACAGTCATGGTGTGACACCACGCAAAAATTCAGAGAAGGTGGCTAGGTACAACCATGAAGACAGAGAGAGAACTGGCTTCAGGATAAATACAGTCACGTGAGACCATGATTTTGGAGTCCTGGTCTTCAGAACCATGTGAATTCCCATTATCATATAAGCTGTCCAAAATATAATTATCTATTATGGTGTACATACTAATTCAAGTTAGTTTAAATTATAATATGTGTAGTTCGAAATTAATTGCTGCTGCAGTGAACAAATTCTGAGAAAAATAAAATTTTTGTTTTAACAGATGACTCAAAATAATAAAGGACTATTTTATTTATTTATATAGTTATTTATTTATTTAGTTAGTTAGTTTTGTTTTTTTTTGAGACAGAATTTCTCTTTAGCTTTGAAGCCTGTCCTGGAACTAGCTCTTGTAGACCAGGCTGGTCTCGAACTAACAGAGATCCACCTGCCTCTTCCTCCTCTGTGCTAGGATTATAGGCATGCGCTACCACCTCTCAGCTTGTAAAGGTACTTTTTAATATATTGGAAGAGTATCAAAAAAATGAAAGACTTACAAAATGAGATAGCATGACTAAATATATCTATTTTTATTAATACTACTTTTAAAATTGATAGTAGTTAGAGACAAAACAATATACTAATATTATATGTATTATTTATACTGTAGTACAGATTTTATTTCCACTTTAACTGCTAAACTAATAATTTTTTAAAAATGAAAAAGGTAATCTAATGTAAACTCCTTTTTCAGTGAATGATTAGAAAAGGGGTATTAATAAACTAATTGTTGAAAATTCAAATTTATTTAACCAAGACAACATCGGCTCATACAGGAGGAAGGAATGATTAAATGGACAAAGTATTGCAGGTAACAATTGTTATATCTTTACAAATTACTTTTCTTTCCGTGTATTTTTGTAGGAAATAAATATGGAGGGTGGAAGACATACCTCATTTGTAGAATGTGACATGCTAAGTTCTATTAACAGGGGTCATGGCAGGGAGGGGAGAGGAGATGAAGGTCAGTAAGGAAAGTGGATTAAACTGAACATTGTGTCATATGATGGTAATCGTGGAAGTCAGAGGAGCGATGCAGGAGATCCATGAGTTTAGAGTCGGTATGGGTTACATATAGCAAGACCTTATCCCATACAAGAAAGCAAAAATAAAGAAAATATGAGAAGTTGTATTGCTTCCATTACAAACATACCACAGTAATGTGTTTTAGAACCTGTGTTAATAAAAATATTAGATAAAACTCAATAATTCTAATTTAGAAAAAATAGAAAATATATGTTGCTGTGATTTTATGTTTTATCATACTATCTAAACGTATAGATTTATTTCTGTTGTAACAGAAGTTTGATATAAATGAAGATGGCGATGCATACTGTAAAGCAGCTTCTGGTTGACCTTCATACAACTAAGTTGATACACTAATGCTTTTAATTTTCTTAGAGTATGTAGTGGCATGCCAAATTTGAATGTTCGTAGCTATCCCAGTGACTTCAACTCAGCTCACCTACTTAGTTTCTAGGAGCATATTTTTGTCCAAAGTGAGGGAAAGAATAAAATGTTTCTGTGAGAATACAATTATGTACTTAAAAACAATAAATACAAATTATCAATATATTTTATGTTATAATTGGTGATCAATTTTACAGGCTATCAGTACTATCTTTGAAAAGAATTCTGGATAATTCTAGGAAAATATTTTATGAAAGCTTTAAGATTGTAGTATTCCAATCTGTAACACAAATAGGCAAATGACAGAGAGAGAGAGAGAGAGAGAGAGAGAGAGAGAGAGAGAGAACACAAGTTAGCAAACAAGAAAGGGTGAACTCAGAATTTGCATGCCAAAAAAGGCCAAACTGAATTAATCATTAAACTCATTCTTATTGTTTTTCCCTCAAAATAAAACTGTGAAGGGAAGATTGTCAAATACTCATTCAATTAACCTGCTTGTGACTAATCCAGATTATGTCAGAGACAAGCACTCCTCCTGCCAAATGTCTTCCAGAAAGTTTGAACAGATGCCCTTCCCCGCAGCAGTACACAGAGGGGCTGTTTCCCACACTGCTGACAGGTTCCAACACGGAATCTGTTCTGTATTTGTGTATTACATGAATGGGGGATATCTTTATGCTGTAATGTACATTTTATATTTCTAAGTAAGTTTCACATACAGTAAAATGTACTAGTATAAAATATTTCTAAGTTGCTTAAACATTTTTTACCAATCCTTTATAATCACTGATTACATTTATAATTTGTAAATTCATTTTGCTTAAATTTTTGGCAATTAAATTTAAAGAAATAAGTGGATTTTTCTCATTTGGAATTTATCTTTTAAATGTGTATCTTATTTCAAAAATAAATAAGTGTTTAAATCATCTCAAATGCACCAATAATTTTTGTTTTGTTATCATCCATTGAAAGGCCTTTGAAAATATGCACCAATTGATATTTATTTTATTACAGTTTTTGTATTTAGTATCTGGTATTTCTAAAATTTATTGCATTAGACATAGATTGCCATAGGCGTGATTACGTTGACCTTGCATCTAGTACTATAAAGAACTGATGTGAACTGAGACACACATATGTACATGTCAGGGTCTGATCTGTGTGATTCCTGAAGGATTCCATTTTTGTCAGGATGCACTTTGCCTTTAAAATTATGGGACGAGCCGGGCGGCGGTGGCGCACTCCTTTAATCCCAGCGCTCGGGAGGCAGAGGCAGGCGGATCTCTGTGAGTTCGAGGCCAGCCTGGTCTACAAGAGCTAGTTCCAGGACAGGCTCCAAAACCACCGGAGAAACCCTGTCTTGAAAAAAAAAAAATATGAGACGAATGACTTTCTGTTAATTTTAAATTACAAATCATTTATTGGTGTTGGCTTTCAGTCCTTATTCTGATATTCTACCAAATTTCAAGGCTCATTTCCATGAAACTAACACCTCTGTACTCTGAATTAATCATTAAGGATGCTCTTTTCCCAAGCTATTCTTTTCTTTTATTAGCAAGTCAGTTATGCCTTTTCTGTGTGACCATTTTTTAAAAGTCTTTTGAACTTCCTTTGGTCAGGAATAATTTTGGCTTTATTGCTCTTACTCAGTTTCTTTATTCAATGCGTATTTATTCTGTATGTTTTCCCCCTAAGTTTCAATAGTCATTTTTTTAATTTATTTTTTAACCTGGTTTTTTTTAAGTAATTGTATCATATAAAATCCTTTCAATCAAAATAAGTTTTCTTATTATTTAAGAATTATTGGTACCAATTGAATCTGTTAATATCATATACTTAAGATTTACAAATCCCAATGTAATGAAAATACAACCCAATATTAGTATTCAAAAAAAGTTGTTTTTTTTTTAAAACATTTTCTGTTGCTTATTTAATTTTTGGCTTCTAAATCTAGGTTGCAAAATCCTTTGGTATTAGAGTATTTTCACTTTACCTTTCTGGATTGGATTAATCAACTTCCATACTCACTTTCCTGTTTAAATTTGACTCACATTGTTCCTAAGTTTCTTTATACACTACAACAGTCATTGATTTTCCCCCAATCTTTCACTTCTGGGATTGTTTAAGACAGTCAACATTCATTTTCTTTGAAGTTACACTTTCATCTCCTTGTATTTCCTGCTACTTCTACATTATTGTATTTTTCTTCAGTATCATCCAATTTTCCTCAATTGTTTCTAGTAAAAAGTCAATTGTTACTGTAAATGGTTTCCTTCTCCTTTTTAAGTGTTTACTCTTTGTGTTGTTCATTTTTTTTAAAAATTTTTGTTTGTTTGTTTGTTTTGAGGACAGGATTTTAAGCAGCCCAGCATAGCCTCAAATGCACTAGATGAGGATGAGGGAAAGCTTGAACTTTGAACCTTTCCTCCACCGCCTCACTGCTGGAATGACAGGTGTATATCATTATGTCTGAGTATATACCCTGGTAGAATGGACCCTGAAGCTTTGTGTGTTCTAGACAGTCACTCCTCCTACAGAACTATATCAACAATTCTTGTGAGGCTTTCTATATCCTGTGTATCTACTTTCTGGGCTGGATTTCAACATTTTCATGCCGCTTTTGGCTTAATCACATTCTGTTGTATAACTAGGTTCAATGACTCCCCCGCTCCATTTATCTTGCCAGATTCAATGCTATTTCATATGAAGTTAAAATTAGTTAAAATTTTTCCTCTGTCTATCCATATGGGTGTGAGTTCATTGTTACATATTTACCTCCTGTTTCTGCCTCCTACTGGGACTTCTACCCCTCATATTGTATAATGGACCATATTTCCTGGCAGCGGATCTTAAAACAGTCATTATTTATTGCAAGACTTTGGTAGTTTTGACACACACAGTATTTTTTTTCCATTATATATTTGAGGCTCCTGTGTATAAATGATTTTAATAACAACATGCTTAAAGGGGAAAATTCTAGTTTGTAAACATTTTTTTAAAGCCAAAACCTTCATTTCATTTGTTTTCGATGCTGAACTATCCTTGCTTCCGTTTTATGGGACAATTTGACTCCCAGAACTGACAAAAAGAAATAGTCAACAAAATCATCATACGCACATACATGCAAACACATTCGCGCACAAACACATATACATACACACATGTGTTTGTTTTTTCTACCTCTGTCATGTTATTCTTTGAAGTTAATATTTATTTTGACAAAGCAATAGTTTGATGTATCTGAAACATAAGCCACATATTACACAAATTTTTCTCTATGTGTTTCTGAGTTATTGTAGAGATGGACAATTTTGATATTATTCGGTGTATGAGAGAACTGATAAGGTCAGTGTAACTGGGAACAACTTTTTATTACATATTTGAAACTATATATATATATTTAATAGATTAGCTAATTTATAGGAAATTAACTTTCACTTTTTTTTTTTTTTTTTTGTTTTCGAGACAGGGTTTCGCTGTGGCTTTGGAGCCTGTCCTGGAACTAGCTCTGTAGACCAGGCTGGTCTCGAACTCACAGAGATCCGCCTGCCTCTGCCTCCCGAGTGTACTTTTTGAAAAGTGAAAGTATAAAAGTAAAACTGAATTATAAATTTGAAGCACACAAGAAAGTCGCACAGGAAATTGATACAAGACAAGGGTGCTACTAGCTTCCCTTTAATGGAGAAGAAATAAATGATAGAGATGAAATCATCACATAAATGAGAATGACACTCCGGGGATAAAGTTTGCTATAGGGATCTTATTATATGATGAGTAAGTAAGAGAGAGTGAATGGAACTTCACATTCATGGATTAATGAACCAAGATGAGTTCCGTAAAGAACACGGAAATAGCCGGGGAAAATGTTTGCCACCTGCAATTTCTGCAATTGGAAGCTAGCAGAGAAGGTTTGCAAAATGTTTAAAGCCCCATGGGCTATGTTTTGAAACCATGAGGAAACATTAAAAGCACAGAAATAAGAAGAACAAGGAAGGATCACAGAGTATAATAGAGAATTGTTTTAGATACACAGGAGGAATCTTAAAGGTCAACGTGGACTCCGGAAAACCTGAGCGTTATCAAAGACAGCTTCTGTTATTTCAATAAATATCATATAGGTTTCTAAGGAATATTAATATTAGGAGTATAACAAAGTCAACAGGAGCCTAGAATTTCTACAGGGAAATAAATAATATATGCAACTATCTGGTGAATTATTTATAGTTCAAGTGTCAAACTACATGAGGGAGATTCATAGAAATCACAAAGGTTTGGTTCTCTTTGTCCCCACTACTGACTGAGTATCTATGACTAACCATAACTATATTTTCATGATTAGGAGATGTGTCACACTCTGATGGAAAGTGCACAACTTTGGTTTTTATTACGTCTTTGATACTAAAGGTGCGTGTTTATTAGTTGAAACTAAACATACCCCTAATAATCTACTAAGCTTAATTAAGCAAGCACACCTTTCTTGGATGTTGTTTCTTTGTATATAGCAAGAACTATGTCCTTCTTTCTAGTCATGGGAACTGGGTACTGATACTCAATTCATTTCATCCAGCATTTTTATGCATTGAAAAAAGAACAATTGACCAAACACCTGACAGTGACCCTTAATTGCATTGTGCTTTTTTTTCCACAATAAAGAGAGTTTCATGGAGGTAAGGACCAATCACAGTTTTCTGTTCCTCTGATATATTCACGTATCTATAATCTTTACTTTCTTAGGTGATTTTTATTGCACTACACACAAATATTACTAATAACTTGCATGTTCCTAAGTAAATTAAGACTTCCCCAATGCTCCACAGATGAAAATCCCTTGAAATAAAATAACAACCTAGGAAAATTTTCACTAAGTAGAATGTCATAAAGGAGAAAAATGGAGAATGTAGTGTATTGAAATAAATCAAAGTTATAGTCCTGTAAATTTTCCGGCTATATAAAATAGACACACATAAAGCTATTTAGTGTTCTCTGAAAAGAATATTCAAGAAAAAGCAGCTATAAAAATTGAGTGAACCTTTTTCACCCTGCTCCAAATGGCAGAGATGATTATGACTTTGATTTTCAAATACAGGACATTTGGAAAGATTAGAATTATGAAGTCATAAATTCCTGGGATAAAACTTTCACTGAATGATTGAAAAATATGCTTCAAGTGGATTGATTCTTATCCTAAGAACTCCCTATACAAATCCAAAAAAGAAAGTCTCTCCATGGTATTTTCTTTCAATTATATCATGCAAAACCATATGAATCTCCCATACCTTTCCATTTCTCTTTTGTCTTTTCTACTAAGGTCCTCCCCTTCAAAGAGGCATGTTTTTGTTTTCTAAGAATATAAGCAATGAAATATACTTGTCTTAGTCTGAGTCATTTTTCTTTTAGTATGATGACCTCAAGTTCCATTAATTTCCTTGCAATTTCATTTTTGTATGGATGAATAATACTAAAATACAACATTTTCTTAGCGATTATCCATGGCATACATCTGAGCTGGCCCTATAGATTAGTGATTACTAACACTGTTATAGATTCTATGTGAAGAATATACTCATAAGGGCAGTTCAAGTTTTCCTTCTTAAACCACAAACATATGAAAAGACTGACTTTCCCTCATTTAGAACACATGAATTCTTGTGAGAAAAATTGTCCTGTATATCGAATCTGTTACCTTCTCTCAGTCATGATCAGACAGACTCCAGTCTCCTGAAAGAATTTAGGACACTATTGTTGATTTATTATTTTATGGGAAAGAAAACAAAAATATAATTTTCATAGATACGTTCCTTAGAAAAGTTCCTCCATCCCATTTCCTAATTCGAACACTTCTTGCTTTAATTGTTGAGAATTTGTTCTTTTAGATTTTCACAGATGTATACAAACTGTTTCAGTCAAACCTACACTCCAGCCACTCCCCTGCAACTCCTCCCAGCTACTTCTCATTTCTGACAATATGGTTTTTGTTTTTGTTTTATGTCACTGTGTCCAATTGGCAGCGCAAATATACACTGCACACACAGTGGCAGCTCCTGGCATAATGGAAGCCCGCTGGTACTGCAATCCCAGTGAGCACAGATCCTCTCCAGCCGTCTTAACAACCTATAGCTATTCAGCTAGAAGAGAGGCTTTGTGAGTTGCTCCCCATCCAGGGCAGACTATTCATATCGTGATCACGTGCGTGCCTTGTGAATGAAGCCAGAAACACTCTGAGTTTGTCATACCCAGCTATCATTCCTTGGCAGCTATCCTCTTCTCTTTATGACTTGTACGCTCTTTTCCTTCCCTCTCCATCTGTGAACCATAAGACTTGTGGCATAAAGGAGCAACATTTGAAGCTGAGCACTCTACAGTCTCCTATTCTTTGACGTTTGACTTGCTGGAATATCCACATTAACTGCCTACTGCAAAAACAAGTTTCATTGATGAAAATAAGAACTGTGTTAATCTATTTGTATAAATATAAACAATTATAAAGCAGATTGGCACTATGCCTATTTTTAATTGCCCTAGCAATGCTGAAGCGTTAATGGGTAGCTCATCTATGGTGATTCTATTGGGCTCATCCATATTGGGTCTCACGATCTAAGTTGATAAGGACGACTGACAAGGCCTCTTCCTCAAGAGTGTGCCAGATGAGATGTAATGAGTTACAGACGATTGTGATTCACCATGTGGTTGCTGGGAATTGAACTTAGGACCTCTGGAAGAGCAGCCAGTGCTCTTACCCTCTGAGCCATCCATTTTTTAACATAATAGTAGTAGGTTTTCCCCTACAGCTTGCGATCTACCTAGACATCAGTTCTTGATGCAGTTGATATCACCAGTCATGAATCCCATCTTATGGATAGGCCCTTATTTCCCATCTGAAAGAGATTAATTGTCAACAGAACATCCCAGCTGCACCACTGGCTCTACCTTTCTCTAGACTGTTGTTATTGTAGCTCACAGGACTGAGAGCTGGCTCAGATTGTAACTACTATTTTTTGAGAGCATCTCACCCTTACCTTAGGATGCCATGAAATCTATCTAGTGGGGAGAAAGCTTTCAGGTGAGTAACAACTTGATTTTTTTCATGTCCTGGGTTTAAAATAGGTGTTGTCTTCTGATGTGGGATTTTCCCATTAATGAATAAAGAAACTGCTTTGGACCTATAGCAGGGCAGAATTTAGCTAGGTGGGGAAAACTAAACTGAATTCTGGAAGGGAAAAGGGAAGAGTCCGAAGGGAGAAGTCATGTAGCCCTGCTGAAGACAGATGCTGGAACTTTGCCAGTAACTCAGTGCCACGTGGAGATACACAGATTAATAGAAATGGGTTAAATTAATATGTAAGAGTTAGACAATAAGCTGGAGCTAATGGGTCAAACAGTGTTTTAATTAATATAGTTTCTGTGTGGTTATTTTGGGTCTGGGCAGATGAGATGAATAAGTGGCCACCTCCTCCAACAGTCTTCATCAAATACATTTTGTCATCAAGTTCTGGTGATGAATACAGAGCAAAGGCAATTGTCTGTGTCGTTTTGGAAATATCTGGGACCACTTTGACAAGTGAGTCATTCCTGCTCACCCTGCCCCCCTTGTCTGCGCTCGGTGTGCTAGAACCCAATTTGCAAGCTTCGTACAAGGGGCTGGAGGTTAAAATACACAGACACACACAGACAGACAGCGACACGGGTCATCCTTGAATTCCCCAAGAATGCCCCCTTTATTGTGTTCAGGGGCAGATTATATAGAGATAGCCATGCCCCAGCGAAACCCACCAGAAACCACTCTCCTGCCATCAGGAACTCCTGAAGGTCTCGTGCTCAGAGCAGCTGTAGGCACTCACAACAGGGGATTACAAGAAATTCAGGATCTGGGGTCTCACTGCTCCCAACAACTCATAGGTAGGTATCTCATATCTCACTGAACTTGGTTGTTTGAAGACTTCTGGCTTCTGGGTAAAGCATGATCTCCCTCATGTAGCATAATTCCAATCGAACTCTTAAAGATATGTAGAGGGACTTATAAATTACTAGGCTTCCACCTAGCCTTTTCTTTAAAAGCATATTTTTGTTTTATGTGCATGTGTGTTTTACCTGCATGTGGATATGTGTACCACATGTGTGCAGTGGCCATGGAGGCCAGAAGCAGCTTTCAGATCCCTTGGAATTAAAGACGATCAGGAGCCAACGTGTGGGGCCCTTTTCCTCGTATCACTCATGTTCGACTTTCTATTTCTCTTACATCCTCTTCTCATTTTTCATGGTCTATGAATATGCTGAGTTAAACACAGCAATATGTAAGTTGGAAGCTAAGAGGCCCGTGTGAGAGAACATGCATTGATATTCTTTCTGGGTTTGGTTCCTTCACTCAGTCTTTCTCAGTTTCCTCCATTTACCTGACATACCCTACATTCATTCCTCTTTCTGTTGAATAAAATACTACCATGTATATGTAATCCATTTATTTTATCCATTGATCAGTTGACGTAACTCTAACCTGTTTACCTGTCTGATCTACCATGCTGATATAGCAGCAAAGAACATGTATGAGCAAGTATCTCTGGAGAAAGATATAGAGTTCCGGGGCATTTGACAGGAGTAGAATAGCTGAACCACAGGACAAATAGATACATCGCTATTTGAGGAAACTCTGTACTGATTTCCACAGTGTATGCATCAACTCTTACCCCATTCCACAATGAATGAAGGTTCCCTTTCACCAGCATGTTCCCCAGTATATGTTATCTGTTCCTTTGTCAGAGTAAAAATCCTCTTCAAATAAAACAAAAACTTAGATTTAATTTGAATTTCTCTGGTTGCTAAAGATTTTCAACAATTTCTAAAATATTGCTTAGTATTTTACGTCTTCCCTTTGATAATTCTATAGAGCCAAGGTTCACTTTTTCATTACTGTGTTTTCTTCCTTGATGCTTATTTTTAGGAGTTTTGTATACTATGACTATCATTTTTTTGTTAGCTTCTGTCAAAGATTTTTCTCCCGTTCTGGGTGTTTCTCTTCACTCATCCCATAATTCCAGGTTTTTAAAGAATTTCACTTAATTTTTTGAGGTCCCTTATGCTGGTGTTGGCATTGTTAAGCAAATAGGATGATAATCAAAAATTCCCTTTCTTTGCTTATGATTATGTCCTTACTATCAACTTTGCTTCTGACAAATGAAAGTTTTCAGATTATATAATAAAATCATCAAACCATTTTGAACTGAGCTTCTTTTCTCATGATTACAGTTTCCCTTATATCATTGGTTGAAGATGTTGTTTTGTTTCCAATGTACATCCTTTGGCATCTTTATCAAAAATAAGGGGAATGTAATTACATTGATTTGTATTTTTAAACAATTTTCTATTAATACAAAGAATTTAATCAATTTGTATTGTGACTGCATTGAGTTAGCAATCTGTTTTTTGTAGAATCATCAGTTTCAGAAGATCCACCAATGAAAACCAGAGTTCTATCCATCTTTAAATGTCTTGTTCAATTTCTTTCATCAGTGATTTAAAGTTTTTATTGTGGATGCCTTTCTTCTTTTGATTAAAATTTTATAGTTTGTGTTGTCTTTCTCAGTCTGGCTATTTCACTGATAATCCTCTGAGTTTATCCTTGTTTTCAAAAATCTTGATTTAAATCATTTATTAGTGATCTTTAACAATGCTTTTCTGTGGTCATTTAAGACTGTAATCTCTCTGTTAGAACTGCTTCCATTCATTTCCCCATATTTCAGTGTCTATGTTTCATTTTCTTCTAATTCCATGACTATATTTTAAATTTCTTTCTTTGATTTTTCAATAAACAAATCATTATATATTTTCATGTGTTAATTAAGCTCATAGATTATTTTTAATTTTAATTTTTTACCACTGTCATTGTATATAATACATGGAATTATTTTGATTTTTCTAAAGTGTGTTTTAAAGTTTTTGACTTTCTAACTTTCAAGTTACATTTTTCATTTATGGGTTTTGATGTTTTTTAAAAAATAATTGATTTGAATTAGTTTCCTTTTACTTTTCAAGAAGGGAATTTAAGATAATCTACATTTAGATATCATTAATATAAATATTTTAATGTACAAGCTAATATCTCATGTTAATCACAGTGCTAGCATTTCTAAATTCTATTTTCATTCAGACCATTTTCTCTAAAGATTCGTTTTATGTGATTATGAAAATTACCATATTTTGGTGGAACTTAACAGATTTGTGTTTTTCACTGCGTAATTTAATTTAGAATATTTATGAACTACAGTTCTAGATGCTGGCACCTCTTCCATGTAGTAATTTTGTAATGTACATGGCTACAATTTTATACAAAATAGAAGCTGTAGCAGTATATTTCTAAAATATTATCCTATGGATAAGTATGGATCTGTTTTAATATTACCACATAGTATATTGATCACATAAAATTGTTTATTAACTTTTATTCAGTATTGAATTAACTGATGTGCAAACTTACATTGACACAATTCACAATTGGAAACAGATAAATACCCTTGAGTTCATCAGCTTTTGGAAAGAAGCTTTCTTTTGAGATCACGGGAGGAAAGGAGCTCATGTGTGTACAAAGACCAGTCATGTGATAGAGACATTAGCTACCTGTGTCTCCTTTCCAACATCCTCACACAAGGAACCTTTCACCTAGTCTTCTCAGTGAAAATGAATTTGAAAAGTGAAAGTATTATTGCGGAAGAAAGGTGTTGGAGGATGACCAGACCTTACCACTAAAAAGAGAGAAATACAAGTAAGTGCTATGAAGTAATGTTGTATAATGAAACAAACATCTAAGCCATTAATGAATCTTAATCATATTCATTAGCATAAAAAGCTCAACGAAGTTTAGAACCCAAACCAAATCTATCCCAATCTCACTTTCTTAACGATTTGAGTAGAGTTCTGTAAATCAAGAAGGAAGAGCCAAAATAAGAATTCTACAGAGAAAGAGAGAGATAGAGAGATAGAGAGATAGAGATAGAGAGATAGAGAGAGAGAGAGAGAGAGAGAGAGAGAGAGAGAGAGAGAGAGAGAGAGAGAGAGAGAGAGAGAGAGAGCGCTAATACTTTTGGTCTTTGTTACTCTTCCCTTTTTGCTTGCCAGATTTCTTTCTTTCTTTTTCTTTCGTGTTATTCTGAAACAGAATCTCACAATAAAGCTTGAAATAGCATAGACTTTTTGATGTGATTCAGGCTTGCTTCCAACATAGAACTTTCATTCTTCTGAGTGAGTGCTAGAAATATGGAAATGTGCTCATAATGGATGTTTAATAAGCGAAATGGATTTTGAAAAGTATAATAAAGAAAAGTTTATTTTAATACCTAGATTGTAAAATGAAATATTTTGAGTTGCATATCATTGAAAAAATACTTTATTGGTAGAGAAATTTTAATCTTTTTATTGGTTTTAACTGCACTATACATTTTTCTCTGCTCCCCTCCTTTTCTCCCTTCCTGCCCTCTCCCCTTCTACTCTCTCTATGACCCCCATATTCCCAACTTACAAAGGAGATCTTGTGTTTTCCTCCTTCCTATTTAGATCCATGTATGTCTTTTCTAGGGTTCTCTTTGTTCCCCTCAACTTGAAAATGCATAAAGAAAATGTGGTACATTTATACAATGGAGTACTACTCAGCAATAAGAAAATAATATCATCTTGAAATTGGTAGACCAATATATGAATCTAGGAAAAATATACATTGAGTGAGGTAGCCCAGATCCAGAAAGACAAATATAATATGTACTCACTCTTAAGTGGCTTTTAGACATAAAGCAAAGGGGAATACAAATATTAAATAAGACAAAATAAGGCCTGTCATCAATCAGTATGGAAGAACATAGTTAGTCACCTTATTTAAATACTAAATAAAATCATAGGTTTTTAATATTACACGTCTATCAGTGTAGAATATTAACACAAGGGTGGGAGAAAGTGCTGGAGTAAATTATAAATTGTATGATGTGGTTGTGGAGGAAAAAAACCGAAGCAGCATGGTTTGGAAGAAGAAGTGTCTCTGAGCTCAGGAGAGCTAGACAGCGGTGAGATGTCTCCGCAACTAAGTGTGCTGAGGACAGAAAAGCAGGAAGGAGCTACAGAGAGAACAACATTGGCAGAACATTCCCTGCCAGAAGTAAATTGCTAGCTGTTCCTGTATGTTTATCATCTGCCCATTCGGGGCCAAAAGAGTACCAGCTGAAATGATGAGAGTTGTCCAAAATCAAAACCACAAAATAAAACCCCTATATCTACCATCACCTCAAAAGAGTCCTCAAAGCTTGCACAGGGCCAAGAATACATCATAAAATATTCTTAAATCCATCACTAACATGATAAAGTGAGCTTACATTTCATTAGCTCCGCATGACCCCATAATAGAGTCTGTTAAAATTAACTTTCAAACAGCTGTGATTTTTAAGCTCTTTGTGTTTTCAGGGGTAGGAGATAGATCAGGATGAAGATAGACAAACACTTGGCAAATAACAAAAAAACAAAATATGATAAAATGAATCAAAAGAAAATGTTTTGTGGGGACAAATTTACAGAGATTGAGATGAAAAATTAAATTATGGGATAATTCCAAGAACTATAGTATAAATGTGTTTGGCCCTTGAACAAGATGAACACTGCAAGAGGTTATTTCAAATTCTGAGAAAATGATAGATATCTGCCTTACCTTTTATTATATCCTAAGTACAGTATAGACCTGTGACTAAACTATTAGAAGAAAACAGACAAATTCAGGATTTGGAAATAAGGAAGAAACTGTAATGAATTATAGAAGAAAATAGGCAGGATTTGGAAATAAGGAAGGAACTGCAATTAATTAAGTTATTTATTTGTTTTAATTAAGAACCAAAGACACGTGAAGCAAAAAGAAAATAAGAGTAGTGGTAGTCCATTAAACTGAATGTTTTTTTCTCTAGCAGTGAAATGACCAGCATCTGGCAATGAGTTAATATGCTGGAAAGATAAAGAAATCATAAAAAAATCTAAATAATTTTATATTAATACATTCAACACAATAGACATTTGTCAAACAAAGATATACAAATACCCAAAAGGTAAACAAAAAGCAAAGTTCAAAGCCCTTGATCATCAGATAAATATACAGCAAAGAAACAATGTGCAATTAGCTTCCCACTAGTAAGAGTAATGACTACCTAAAAAATAAAATAGTGTGGTTAGTGGTGGCAAGAGGGCTATTACACACTGTTGATGGGGTTGGAAATAATTACAGTCTGTCTTTAGCACCATTTAGAAGCTTTTCATATAGGAATAAGAGGACTCCAGAAAAAAAGCAATGTAAGTATTCATCATCTAATAAATCAGTCATGCCAGATATGCATTGAAATATTCTTCATACAGAAAAAGAAAAAAGAAAAAGCCTTGGCATTTGCGTAATGTTTAGTGAAAATATCAAAGTGTGTTAAGGTTTGCAGTAGATGCAGTTTCTCATACATGGACATGAAAAATAACTGTTTTTTTTTTTCAAAATTAAGATTAAAATATTTGTTTTAGGACTAAGAATAGGAGGGGAAAATAATATTCTGTTGCAGAATTGGTTTGCCCATTTTTCAAAGTTGGGCTATATATTTTGAAATTTGAGATCAACAACTCTCAGGCTCTGAGTTGCTACCCTTTGGGGAACCCTATGGGAAAAACTGTAGTTTGAAGAACTACAGTTTTTCAGCAAATATCAGTTGTATAATATATTTTATGTACCTCAATTATTTAAAAACCATTAAAATGTTTGTACCTTTTGGAATCTTGTTGTATAGTTGGTGATTTATTAAAATAGATAGCAATAAAACATATGTGGAAATAACACTGGCTTCTTTTACAATTCACAGACCTTCCCTTCCCCAAATTTATGCAATATTAGAGTCAGAATAATGCATCATTGTCATTTGCACAATTAATTTAGTTCTTAAGTTCTCAGTGCAATATATATCTTTATTATTGGCCCTCTGCAGGACAGATTTACTAGCTTGCTTTTGATTACTAATCTTTCATCTCATCCCTAGTTATACACAATGAAATATCCGTGATGGTTTCCCATTATTAATAGCTATAAATCACTAAAGAGTAATCCGGGTTAAAAAAAATGAGTTTCCGTATCTTAAAATAATAGCATCCTAGAAACAGATTATTCCAAAGTCATCCTCTAATGACTCTTTAAGAGTAAGACTGAGGCAAATACAAAGCATTGGACCTTGCTAGTCCTTGGATCAGAGACTGCTGGTGAAGGCTTAGAAACTCGGAGGGACTTAAACTGGTTAGTACATGGGTCAGTGATGGCTGGTCAAGACACTTGCCACCAAATCAGATGACCTGACATTAGATTTGAACTCAGTCCTAAAGACCCACGTAATGAAGAAAACAAATGGACTCTCCTAGGCTTTGTCCTAAGATGAACATCTAAGTCAGGTTACAACCCCTCTAAACAAAATAAACAGATGGTTTTTTTAAAACGTACTTTTTAAAAGAAAAATTACCTGGGAGGGAAAGAAAGAAACAATGAGAAAATCAGATTTCTTAAGGATTCGTCTTTATTAAAATTTAATTTCCATTCTCCCAGTTGAACAGTTTGCCACATGGATGGAGGGCTACTGACACTTTCATTGGTTAATCTGATTTCTTTTTCCAAATGCACACTTCTTTAAACTCAAACAGAGCCTTTGTGTTAGATAGTCTGACTTGCTAGCTGCCGAGAGCTGCAGGGAGAAATGTTTAAGCTGAAATCAATATTGAGTCCCCCGTTGTTGATAAATAATACCTTGCTGACCTCCACCTTCTAAACGGCTCTGTTTTCTTGCTTGGCGAATACAAGCAAGCAGCTAAGGATACTCGCTGTCAACCATCCCTAGGCTTCTGGAGGTCAAGAGAAAAATGGAAGAAGACAGAGATGCCCCCAACTCCTGTGTCAGGCCAGCAAAAGTCCAGATTTAGGTTATGTTTATGTGACGTTTATGTAATAAGCAAGGCCAAACTGAATGATGAATGATTTTCACTGTGTCTGTGCACAAATGGGTTTATAAAATAGCACCTGCCATAAATCACCAAAACAGTTTGTCAAGTGTAACGAAAGGCTAGATGCATCTTTATAATTACTTCAGGCATCTAGCGTTCTGCTTTCATATCTCTGACTCCACTTTTAGACCAAATGTTTGATCCTACTTTAATACACTTATTCCCATTCTTTTTTAAGTGTGGGTTGCTGGCCAAAACTTCTAGGAAAATTCCTTCATTCTCTCACGAGTGTCTGTCAAAATGTCCGATTTAATGGCAAGGTCCCAATAACAAAATACGACAGATAAATTTCCCAGCTACGTTCTAAATCTCCAGTCCTTTGTATTTTACCAAATGCCAGTATTGTCTTTAAAACAATCTTTTGATTTTCTCACATTGTCTGAATGGTACCAATGGCTTTTGCATTTGAAAAGAAAGGGTTCAAGGAAAAGAAATGGCTACTGGAAGACAGTAGTGGTGTAAATTTGCCCTAAGTTGCTGTGGGAAATATCATGACTATTAGGAACTTAGAGGTGACAGAGCGCTGAGTTGTCTGACCTGCCTATGTCTCATTCTATCACGGGGGGAAACCAAGGCAGGAAGTCAAGCAGAGGAAGAAGCTAGAAACAAGAACAGGGACCATGGAGGAGTGCTGCCTACTTGCTTGTTCTTCATGTTTTCTTATCCAACCAAGAGGCACATGTATAGGGGAGGCGCCATGCCAAGTGGACATGGTTTCTCATATCAATTATTAATCAAAAATATATAAATAATATGATAATGAAGCTATAATCTGAAGACCCGGAGAAGGATAGGTACAGAGTATCACACTTGGGAGAAAACACACATCTCCCTTGATGGAAGAAATAGAATATATTTTATGGCAACCTGGGACCACCATCTAGTAAACATGGGTATGTAATTTGGTTTAATCTGGTCTGATTGGAATTTTTTGTCCTGGCAAAGAGGCTTTGTTAGAAAACATTTCTAACATCTTGGAGGTCCCACAGAGATGGGTCTATTTCAGGGCTTTAAACCCAACTCTCTTTCCATCAGCTGATGACAGTAGGGGCCTAAAGGCACCAGGATTTTTACACAGGTTTCTATCTGCCCCTCCCCCTTTCCTTCTAGCTGTCTGCTGTGCTTCCCAGACAGGCTTAACTGCGCCAAAATTTTTAAGTTGCTCTCTAATACAGATTTCCAAAAGTGCTTTATTTGTCTGCCTGTTAAAATTCACTATGTCTATGTGAATGTGTAAATGTATTTTCGATGATGTGCTCCCAATATTCATTTTAATCTTCTTGTACCTACTAGCATTGATAAACTGTAATGAACTGGATAAAATACACGTCTAGATTTAGCTTATATGCCCAGTTTAAATAACAGGTACATGGTACCTAGTGTGGAATTTTAACAAAAAGCTTCTAACACAGAGACATGCAGCTCCAGCAGCATCCTTCAACTCCTCCATGAAGACAGAAGACCTTTGCCTCCAGGCCTTGCCTTTGGGTTTGGTATAGCCACCCACGCAGCAAAAGTGGCCCTTTACATCTCCAGCTTTTTTGGATGCTTCACCGAGGAATCAATTTTCTCATCCTGCCAAGCCGGGTAGACTAAATCTTCCCCACACAGGAAAAATCTTTGGGCCTCTTGTACTCAGCAGCCAATGGCAAACACTACTTCTTTTTTTTGGTTTGAGTTTTGGTTTTATTTTTTTTAATTTATTTATTTATTAAAGATTTCTGTCTCTTCCCCGCCACCCCCTCCCATTTCCCTCCCCCTCCCCCAGTTAAGTCCCCCCCCTCCTCAGCCCGAAAAACAATCAGGGTTCCCTGTCCTGTGGGAAGTCCAAGGAACCCCCACCTCCATCCAGGTCTAGCAAGTTGAGCATCCGCGAGGGGTGCACCCACACACTGAGACAATGGGGATGTTCTACTGGGAACTCACCAAGGCCAGCTGGCCTGGGTCTGAAAAAGCCTGGGATAAAACTGGACTCTCTGAACATAGCGGACAATGAGGACTACTGAGAACTCAAGAACAATGGTAATGGGTTTTTGATCCTACGGCAAACACTACTTCTAAGACTGGTGTTCTCCAAGGTACTAAGAAGAGGATTTGGGATTGCATGTATAGCTAAAAAGCTGTCTCAGTTTTGCTCATTTATGTCTCCCAGATCTGTCTAACGGCAGTTAACAACCTAGGTACTGTTAATTTATTACTTCATCCATGACATTTAATAAAGTTTCCTGCTAAACTACAGACAGGTGTGCTTAAGAAGTTTGAGGTGTATCTTAAAGAATCCAGGGTTCCCAATTACTTTAATTGTCTTATTCAAAGCAATAGCTTTTTGCTATGACACCAAGATGTATATCTGTTCAGAACTCTTACAGATACTACACAGGTTCCTGGAAAAGTTCTACTGCTGTATCAAAATCAAGTCTGGTAAAAAACAGTCTCCAGAGCCTTTTGCTAACCCCAGCCAGTTTCAAGCATATTTTACAGGTCACTCCTGCTGCCTGGGCCAAGACAAACCTACAAAGTACTCCCATAGAAGGCAAAAAGACCTGCACTAGCTCCTGGGACTTTACCATTGATACCAACTCTCCTGTATTAAGGACACCTGCCAACTAAAATCTGGTTTTAAGAATCCAGGGTTATCTGCTATTGTGTCCCATCTCATGGCTAATTCCGTTTCACAAGGCCAAATAATAAAAATATTTTTTTCTCCTTGCCACCTGCCTTCTCTTCTCCCTCAACAAATAACTGCCTAAGGACTCTAAGATGACAGCAAACCAGATGCCGTCCCAGCCACATCTCTTGCTGAGTATAAACCCACCAACACCCAGCTTTCCCCTCTCCCACGCCACTCCCTGACAACAGGAAGTAGCCAGACTTGAGTCAATGCTCCTTTATCCAAAGAGAGTCTAAATGTTGGTTATAAACATCACCTCAGCTCCCTGTCACACCCCTCTATCCAAAGACTCTGGAATGTAAGTGTCACCCCAAGCCTGCCAAGTGCTTGGACTCCAACTCCCAGCCTGCCAAGCACTGACCCCTCCCTGGGGAGGGTCAGTACCACTCCCACTGAGCACTTAGGTTCATGCCAAAAAAAGGAACATATGATTTTGGGTTTGTGTGTGCGCTCCCCCTCTTTTCCCCTGCCATGCTCCCGGCCACCCATCCATTAAACATGGACATTTAATTTGATTTAATCTGGCCTGATTTGAATTCTTTGCGCCAGTGGAGAGGCTCTGGTAGAAAATAGTCCTAGCACTATCCACTGTTTCTTCATTTCCATTTTAAAAATGGCAGGCCTCCCATGGATATCAGCAAAACAACATATCAAATTGCACTAAGAATAAGTACCTCTCGAAGCATTAAGGCTGGACAAGGCAGCCCAGTATGAGCAGTAGGGTCCCAAGAGGCTCGAAAAAGTCAGAGACAAGCTTTGCTACCACTGTTAGGAGTCCCACAAGAAGACCAAGCTACACAACTGTCACATATATGCAGTGTTGCTAAGTCAGTGACATGCAGGCTGTCTGGTTGTTGATTTCGTCTCTATTAGACCCTATGAGCCCAGGCTAGTTGATGTGAATTTTCTTGTGGTGTCTTTAACCCCCTGTGGCTTCTAAAATCCTTTCTCCCCCTGTTTTCCAGGACTCCCCAATCTCTGGTTAATGTTTGGCTGTGAGTCTCTGCCTCCATTTCTATCAGTTGCTGGATAAGGGCACACTCTTGAGGCTTCTGCTTCTATCTAGGTCTCTGGGCTATCCAGGCTTTGCATACAGGTAGTCTATTTAGTTGCAGAGGTGGGCTTCTTATGGCATGGGTCTCAGATTAGACCAGTCATTAGTAGGTTGCTCCCAAAATTTATGTGCCAATTTTACCCCAGCACATCTTGTATGCAAGAGAAATTGCATCAAAGGTTATGTGGCTGGGTTGGTGACCTAATCTCTCCACTGACAGTCTTGTCTGGTTACAGGAGATGGCCAAATCAGGCTCTATAGACATTATTTCTAAGACTCTTAGCTGAGCTTACCCTTGTAGATTCCTGGGAACTTCTAATGCACTAGTTTCTATTTTGCCCCCAAATACTCCATTTTTTTTCAATTATTTCTTTCAGTTATTTCCCCTCAAAACAATCCACATGATCCTTCCAATTTTTATCTCCTTGAGTTCCTTAAGTTTTCTTATTGCTCTATCTAGAACTTCAAGTACTCTCTTGATAGGGAGATGTAGAGAGAGTGCCTGCCCTTTTCTAATGGTTGACAGAAAGGGAGTGAATATGGATAAGACGGCAGAAAGGGAGTAAAGGGAAAGAGTCGAGACAGGGTAAAATATAATCATCAGTCCATATTGTATGAAGAAAAATCTTTGTTAATAAAAGAGTCAAAATGGTTCATATAGTTGAATGAAGTAATATTTCTAAATGGAAGACCATAATAACAATAATTTATAATAATTATAACTGATAGGAATTAGGCTGCACGTGAGGAGATATGAATTCCAGCTCTCTGCTATGGGGAGAAATTATTATTATATAATAACATTTGTGTTAGTACATTTCTGATAAGTGGACTCTTCGTCAGGAGCAATTCATTTCTTTAGAGAGAAATTACAGCTTAAGCACTGATCATATTTTATGGTCCAAGATAAAAGAAACTGGAATTTAAGTATCTAATGATACCATTGTAAAAATCATATACTTAACAGCTATAATTAAATGTCTTCAAATGTTGATTTGGGAAAGATATATCAAATGAGGAAAATTGTTATGTGAAATACAAAGCATGATAAACGTGAGAAAACTGAGTATTATTAGAAATCAACAGTATTCTTTTTGTTAATTTTAACACTGGTTTAATAGGGTGCATAGAATAATACACTATAAAATGAGAGTGACATGCTTATTTGGTATTTAAAATGATACATGTGGTGAAATAACATTTTTTTGTACACTGTGAAGGTGTTTTTCTCTCTTTGATTTAATAAAGACCCAAATGGCCAATATTTAGGCAGTAATAGTTTAGGTGGGCTTTGAAAACAGGAAGGGAGCTCTGGGATGAGGAAGGATGGAGTCACCAGGAGACTCAGGGAGGAACAAGATGGACATGTTCTACCAAGGATATGTAACAAGTTATGAAGTAGAATGTAGATAAGAAACATGGGTTAATTTAGGTTGTAAGATACAGTTAGTAACAAGTCCAAGCTATTGGCCAACCATATATAATTAATGATATGTCTCTGTGATTATTTGGGAGCAGGCTGGTGGAGCAGAAAATTTTGCCAACAGATGAAAATATAATTGTAACAGCTACAAAATTGTCATTGCAGATTCTATTTAGTTAACTCAGTAAGCACCCACCTTCAATTTCTTTATAAATTATGAAAAACTGTTGAGTCTTTTTCACTGTTGTTGCTTGTGTTGTATATGAGTCCATGATTGAGCATTCTGCACTGGACAATGCTAGAGAATGCTGATTTTTCTCTAGCAATCATTAGCTGCATGGAGTTCTTTGTCTGGAGGGTAACTATGCTCAAAACACAGTTAGGAAATTCTCAAATTCTTATTCATAAATATATTTTAAAAGGGAATTATAGCTAACACATTAAAGGCAGAACAAACATAAGTGCAAGCAAAAATATCATTCATAAATGTTTGTGAGACATGAACCATCCCGAACTTAAACCACAATGAAAAGAGGAGCACGGGATGTACTCACTCATATTTGGTTTCTAGCCATAAACAAAGGACATTGAGCCTATAATTAGTGATCCTAGAGAA
>NW_004949106.1:6038179-6048217 GCF_000317375.1 Microtus ochrogaster | reverse complement strand
CTTAATAAATAAATAAATTAAAAAAATTTTTTAAACCATCATTTTATTCCAGCAGATTTAGATTACATGTATGGTTAGCTTTTCATATAAATTATTGTTGTTGAAAATCATTTGTTCAAAATGTTGAAGAATGCAAAAATCTTGAGACATATGCAATTAAGAAGTCATGCAAAATGTTCTGTCAAATTAGAGAGGTCATAGCTGCTTTCACAGTCCCGTGAGTGTAAAGAGGTTTTCAGAATTAAAGGATCATAAATTGCTACATTACAACTTGGAGGAAGACACAGAAAAAGGGATCCCCAAATAAGTAAATTCTTGGCTATAATTTTTCAAATTTTACATAGATTCATGACCCTATATATCCACTTGATAAAACTATATGGGAATAAAGTCAATCAGAAATTTTAATTATGGTTATTAACACATTGCTTTGATTTATGAGATTCACATTGACATTTTCATACATGCATATGTGTTCTTGTTCTGTACTTTTACCCCTTGGCTCTCCTCTCTTTCCATATACCTACTCAATTCCTAGAAATACTTCAAAATAATTAAAAATAATATAATGCAAATAATTCTCATATCCTATTAATGTGGAAAAGATGATTTCTTGTTTTATTTTTTTAACTTTTGGTTGTTTATTCATTTATTTAATTTTTATTCTCTCATGCATTACACACAGACTATAGTGTCTCCTCCCTCCACTCCTCTGTGTTCTGCCCCTAATATCCACACTTCCCCACAAGGACTTATTCTTTCTCATTCAACCTCATCAATAAAAATTATTTTTAATTGAGGTAGACAAGTGAATAAACATAAACTTTTTTATTTATACGAATTAAAAATTAAAAAGTAATTAAAATTAAAATTAAAAAGTAGAAGAATTTTAAAATCCATGGTATGCTGATAACAGTATCTACCTTTATTCCAACACAATGGTCCATTGAATTCTTTTTAGATAAATAAATTGAATTGGAGCTGAGGATCTTGCTTTATTAGAAGTAGCATTCTTGCCTGGCATGCTCGGAGCACTGAGTTGGATCCCCAATTCTGCATGAAGTCAGTGTGGTGATGTAAGCTTCACACTTGGAGTTGGAGGCAGAAGAATTGGAAGTTAAGGTCCCACTAGGCTATAGCAACTTTGAGTCCAGCTAGGGATGCGTAAGACATGTCAAAATTAATTAGTAAGTTAATTTAAAAAAGAAAATAGTAACTAAATGATTGACTGGTTTCTAGCCACAGCAATGAAACGATCTTACTGTATTTCTAACCTAATCTGAATTTCTCAATGATTTAACAGGTATATTTGTTTAAAGACACCCAAGCTGTTTTAGAAATATTACAGACTTTGTTCCTTAAAATAGTTACTTTTGTTGTATTACTGCTGCTCTTCTTTCTAACCAGAGTCTTTCTGTTTATTCAGGCTGTCCCTGAACTTGGGATCCTTGTGTCTCAGCCTGTCAAGTTCTGGGATAACAGTTATTATCTACTACACACTTAACAATTCACCTTAACAATTCATGTAACCAATGGTGTTACATCCCTTGAAAAAGGGAATTGAATAAATAGTATTTTATATATATATATATATATATATATATATATATATATATATATATATTTAATAAGATATTTACAAAGTACTTTTTGTAGTCAGTGTAAACTAACTTTACTAGAATTTGAAAACAAATATAAGCATTAATTGTAATATTTTCTCTCTTGTTGATGATAGCTTACTTCTGATATAGAACAAAGAAATGCTTTGTAAGTAACAATGTCACATGATGATTTATAAAATGCAACGTGTCTACGTGGTTGGTAGCTAAACAATGACTAAAAAATACAACCAAAAGGAGGATTTTTTTGTATTATCCCTCAAGTAAAACATTTTGCTTGACATTTCCACAGCACTCCTCCCAATTAAGGAGACAGCTGTCATACTGAAGGAATTGGTAATCTAGTCACATATCACCTGAAAATGTTTAAGTTTAGCAGATGTTAATTCACTAGAGAATGCTCAAGTATAGAAATTAATGTCTCCTTGGAGTTTTGTCACTGACAACAAGGAAAAGATCACTCATCTTGATTGTCTGACTGGGTTTGCAATGTCAGTCTTGTTTGTGTGTGTGTGTGTAAAATCACAGGAGAAGGGCTTTTAAAAGCAGTGTTGTATGAAGGTAATGATAATTTATGGTTTACCTTCTGATCTCTACGAAGAAACTGAAGTCTGATGCGTGTGACAAATAACTTATTAAGGAACTTTGTATTAATCCTTCTGATATTTCCACAGAGTCAATGAAGCACAATTCTAATTAGTCTTAATAATAAAAACCAGGAGTCAGATATCTAGGAAAAAAACCTGAAGAAGGATCAGAGAAGAAAAAGACCAAGCCACAGGTACCTGAAGGATCAAGGAAGAAAAAGACCAAGCCACAGATACCTCTTGCCTCTCCAACTGCTCAGAAAAAACAAAAAAGGCCAAGATCCTATCTATGCCTCTCTTTTCCACTTTCTGTCACACTTTATCATGGGCTGTCTGTCTGTACAGACTTCCAATCTCTATGGTCAACTAGTGGCTAGATCCTCCCTCTGATCTGCAGGCAACATTTATTTGTCAGAACACAAACAAAATATCACACATTTCTCCCCTTTTTGTCCAAAATAAAAAAGAGTTACAACTTACAGAGAAAAACTATATACAATAAGTACAATACTATATATAATATGTACAGTCAAGAATTTCCAATCCATTAGCATTTGACAACTTCAGAGAAAATACTGCATTATCTTTCCTATCTTGGTGAGTACAAAGTGCTGTGCCTAACTCGCTTGTTATCCTAACTTTTATTAGCAAACCAAACTTATCCTTTGATGTTTCTCAATTTTATATATTTTACATTTTTTTGTCAGTTTCTTTTCTGAATTTATTGACAAGGAAAACTGTTACTCTAACTATGTAGTCCTTAACTCCCTCAGAGACCGAAGAAGAGGATAATATTGCTTGAGTGAGCAGGAAATACAAGCAGGCATCTTCCAAAAATTGTGCGAAATGGACAGAAGCAGATGGCTAGTTGGACTGCCACCCAAGATTCTTCTACAGCACTGGACCATCCATCTTTGGCAGACAGGTCTAGAATATCTGGCAGACTGTTCTGTAAAGCAGGATATTTTGAAGGGCTGTCTTACATTGTCTTGGCAAAGTTTTGTCATCACTTTCCTTGTGTCCTGCTTGCCTAATTAGGTCAGTATACTGTCAGCAGTCAAGGCAAGGGTACTCCGTTTCACAGTAGATAACTTTTGCCACAAAGAAAGTAAGCTCCATGTTGAATTTCTTCAATGCCTTTTTATTTTCTATGAAGTATATTAATGCTGCCAGGAGCAGATATATCTACCATATTTAAAAAAGAACGTTTATGTTATTAACATATCTTAACTGTCATATTCTGTAGATCTCTAAGGTGTTTGAAAACCACCTGTCTATCTAAAATATATCTATTTGAAGTTGAAAATATACCTGACATGATGTTTGATTCTAATAGGTGACTAACTACTAACCTGCCTTTCTTTATTATCCTAAATAGTTTACAACAATAACTTTCAAAGGCCACAGTCTTGCATTACATTGCTAAATGAGCTGTAAAGGTAGAGTACTTTGAACAAGATTAGAAATGTATTTACAGTGTGTTCTTACAAAAATAACCTTAAATTTTTATCAATGTAAAAAAATCCAAGCCAATGCAAAATATTTAAAACTAGTAGTCCTATTTTTGGTTTAAATGTTGATTCAATTATTTACCTTTTAATCCTTTTTCTATATCCACCTTTTTATTTTCAAAACAAGAATCCTGAATCTCATCTCTTTTCTTTAGCTTTTCTTTTTTTCTGACCATTACCAATAAAACCTTGTAACCAACCATCCTAAACAATGATAAACATCCATAACGCATTGAACAACCAAAAACTACCTTCTCAATTTCTTGGGAATGAGGACATCATGTTGTTAAAATTATTTACTGATATATGGAGGCAATTGCGTCTTTAGGTGACCCTGCAACAAAATTCGTTAAGTTCTAGGAGATGTAGCTATGCCGTTTTTTTGTCCAGTCTCTGCATGATGGAAAAAATGCAGGCCATATCTCAAGTCCTGGCCTATAACCACTATCAATTCTTTAATCATTCTCACCATTCTTAAACACTCAGACCTCCTTTTATCATTAATATTTCCACCCTAATTGATTATCTCTCTAGATTAAAATCCCTCACACTTTCCTTTCCCTTGTATACATTAAACAAACAACCCCTCCAAAATGGCCAAACTTTCTGCCCTAAAATACGACCATGTTTGTAATCAAATAGACTGTGATAGGTATCTATATAACATCTTTATTCCATATTAATATATCTGACATTATCATTCATTTGATAGATATTGATTAGAAATCATTTAAAAAGTAGAATTTACCCTTGGTTAATTTTATTTAAACAACACCTTCATTTCCTAAGTCATTATCACAATTGTAAGTTTTATTTTAATCATATTTATCTGTATGATATTTATTCAGCTGTAATAGCCCCATCATCTGAATTTTGATATTCATTGAGGTTTTTGTCTCTGCCATTTTTCTCCACACTGGGAGCAATCAGCACAAGCAGCTAACTCATGCATGAAGGCAATGACGTTTCCAGTGAGCAATAATTCAAGCCGTTGCTCTCCATATTTATTGAAAATCAAGCTACCTTCGCCTCCTGAGTGGCCTGTATTATAAGCTTCATATAGGCTAGGAAGCTGAACTTAAGTCTTTTTCTTTTTTATTAAGATTTTGTTGTTGTTATTCAGTTGTGGTTTAGATATGTTTAAATAATACAATATACCGGCGCCATCAGGATTTAGTCTTTTCTCCCCTCAACCGATCACAATGAAAATAAAGCCACAGTGGTGAAGCAAATTCTGCTTTAAATGCTCCACCCCCCTGCCCCATGGTAGGTCTTTCTTCATATAGAAAAGTTCTCTGTTATTTCTCACATCTTGGATTGTGGGAATCTACCTACTGGACTGTAGACTGCTTTGTTTTAGGCTCCTTCTATAACACATCATCTATAACACATCACACTGCTTCATAGTAGTGACTGTGTCCGTGCTTTCCTTCCCCTGTAGTTTTTTCATTGTGTTCTCATCCATTATGTACCCTTGGTAAATTCCTTCCCCACTTGCGATTCTCAGTCTCCCTGGCCACTGAAATTTTTCTTCATCAGAAATTTGATTGTGTGAGAGACAATATTGCTTCCTTTGAAATCATTTTTTTTGTGAAAATTTTCCATTTTTATAAGAGTGAATATAAAATCCATACGAAGTCCATTTTTCACCCCACCATCGTAACATTTAGACAAGAATCAAAATTAGAAACTCCTGCACTTAGCCCAGAGATTATCTTCTGTTATGGGTGTTCTTATTACTGCTATGAAATTAGTATATATTTAGGACTAATTTTCTTTATGATAAAGCTTCGTATAAATATTTTTTTGCTACATGGTCATCTAGTTCTTAAAGCAACTAGAAAACAGATCAACCCTTTGTTCTCCAAGTACTACATTCTTAAAGATTCATATGATTTTGCTCTCACATGTCAAGTATGTATGCCTCCATATGTTCTGAGTTTCTATGAAGATGCAAATCACTCCTGGTTGAAAAGGCACTTTATTTGGCAGAGTAGTATATACTGAATTAGACTATGATACTTAAAACATATTTCAGCAGCATTTAATTTGATTGAGAGATTGTCCTTAGACCACTTTTATGTTCATAATTCATTTAGGCAGGAATTAGATAATCTAGTTTTCCATTGTTTCCTAATGCATTCTATTTAATTACATTGTGCACACACTTAAACCTGTTCTTATTAGGTAAGTGAAAAATGAGTAACTATAATGCATGCATAAAATACACAGATTTTTTTTACATGTTGGATTATTTCTCATGAAGCACCATAAATTAAATTTAAAATTTAATATGTTTATATCTTACTATTTTGTGGTATCATTAAAATAACATTTATTTTGTTTGAAGATGAAGCATACACAAGGAAGAATAAACTGAACCCAATCTTTTAACTTTCTGATTTATATTATAAACTATGAGGGAAATGATACAAGAAGTATTTTAATGAAAGTGCTCTCTCTCTCTCTCTCTCTCTCTCTCTCTCTCTCTCGTTATCTATATCTCTGTGTATCCAGTTCACATTGTTCAAATTGATTTACAAATATATACTCCAAAAACAAGACACATAATATTTTATTAATAATCCTAACATTATTGTATTTTTCATTCTCCATCTTTGTTGGTACTAAAATCTAATGAATTCTATTATGTGCCACTGTAAAATGCAGTGCATATATATATACATTCCTGGTTTTACTTATTTTTTACAGTGCTATGCTCTATTCTTCATGGAGTATATGAGAGATTATGGTTGTATATATGTAGTCATGACTTCACCATGCTATTGCTGTCTCAGTTTCCACAGAAAGCCTGCATGAATTAAATTTTACTATCCTCCACTATGCTCTTCTTCTCTCTCATCATAAAATTTTATAAGAGTTGAAAAATCTTAATTGCCTATAATGCTGGAGTTCATACATGTGAGAAAACTAACAACACTGCAGATATTCCAAAACAAACGCTTGCAAAGAGGGAAATGGTTATGATGTAGGCACGCATGACCCTTGACAGGTCCCACTGCGGGCGGGAGACTGCAGCAGATTGGAGACAGACAGATACACCATGTGGAGAGAGCTTGGGTATTGAGTTTATTTAGTGGATATTGCGCAGGCGTAAGGATGAGGAGTTATGGAGAAGAGACAGAAAGAGGGGGGGGGACAGAGAAAGAGAGGAATTAGGGCAGGCGGAGAAGGCAGAGGCTATCTCTCCAGAAAAAGAATGGAGAAGAGCAAAAAAAGAGGAGAGAGGAGATCAGCTTGCCCCTTTGGGAAGTGGAAGATTGGGAGTGGGCAGAGTTTGTCTCTAGAAGGGACAGGATATCCAGCAGACAAGGCAAGCCTACAGAATTATAATATAACAGACCTGTTTTGTTTGGCATCATCACCGTTAATGTGCCTACAGTTCAGTGGATACATGTTATTGTAGCTTCTGTTTGCATGTTTCTTTGCTGAGTGACACTGGAGTGTTTTTTTCATAGAACTGTTGAAGAGTGAGATATTTTTGTTAAAGTTATATGTGTTGTTTAATCTTTGTTTATGTTATTGTATATGAATTATTAAACATTCGTGTGTTTTTCAAACGGAAAGTTTCATATCATAGAAGGAAATATGAAGTGATGATCCAGAAACTCATAGGTGTTGTGTGACTCACGATTGATTGTGTTCCTTTTTAAACGAGAATTTATTATTTTGTGTCTGTAACATAAATATTATTATGAAAAAGTATTGACTATGTAGAACTTATTGTGATTTTTTTATTTATAAAGAAACAACTGAACTAATTTTTAAAATACTCTGCATGTTAAATTAAATTCAATTAACTGATTCTTTTGAACAAAAACGAGCATTTCTTTAAATTTAATTGGCATTTATAAAAGTGAATACATATAAATAACAAATCACTATTCTCCATTTCTCAGTAACTTAATGACACATAATTATTTACTATTTTGTAGAGCAATTCGACTGTTGATATATCAGCATTATTTGAAGAAAAGAAAACTGAAATTTCGGTAACCTTAAGTAGCTTGTCATTTAGTTCCTAACTCGGGATAAGGTATATTAACTTTTTCTCTTTTTACTACGCAGATATTGAAAAGTTTTCAACTTTGCAATACAATGAAAACAGTCATTTGCTGTGACACTTGGCCTGCTTGATTAGTCTCCCAGTATAATGTGTCTTTTACCTAAATGACAGCAGTTTATTTAACGAAAGGCATAATTGGTCAAATTAAACTCAGAGCACTAGGCATTAGCGGACTTGTTAGCGGGCATCCCTAATTATATTGGTGGATTAGCTAAAACAACTAAACAGATGAGCTTCTTCCGAGTGAAAATACTTAAGGCAAACACTAAACAATTTAACGAAGCCGTCTGGCGTGGTAATTTGGCCTTCACCCCCTACAACCTTTGTCAAGGCCATTCTACTTAAAGTACGTGGCTGAAAGAGGATCCATAGTGAGAGCTTACTTGCAAAATTCTAAATGTAAGTCCAAATCAGACCAAACGTTCTATCAAACCCTAAGCACAAATATATCATTTTGTTATTATCTAGTGATCGATTCCTTACCTTATACATATGCCCTGGATCTATTTTGCTTATATCTGAAATAATCAATTTCATGATATTTTTTCTGTAAAGAACATACTTTATATATTCTTAAAAAATGAAAATGTAATAAATTTTGTGGCAAACTATTTTTAAAAGAAAGGGAGATGTCTCGCTTTTGTTTGGTTGGTGTTTCATACTAAAATTTTAATTTATTTAGTCATAGTAATTGCAAAAGTGAAATTTAAAAAGGAAAAACAAAGATCCTGAATAGATAAAAATCCTGCAAAATAAAAATATAGCTAAAATTATCACCATCCTAGTTTTCAAATTGCATTGCAGATATATAGTAATAAAATAACATTATACTTACCTGAAATTCAATATTCAATCAATGGAATAGAACTGAAGACCCACATATAAGCCCCCACACCTACAGCCACCATATCTTTGACAAAAATATAAAAAATATGTATTGCAGAGAGCATCTTCAACAAATGGTGCTGCTGAAACCTAATTACTGCAAGTAGAATAACAATTATAATAGATTCTTATTTTTCACCTAAACAAAGCCAACTCCAAATAAATAAAGGACCACTATATGAGACTTGATACCCTAGAATTGATAAAGGAGAACATAGAAAGTATGTTTGTAGTTGTCGGCACAGAAAAGAACTATCCGAGAAGGACCCCAATCATGCAGGCTTTAAGTGACAATTTATAAATGAGACTTTATGCATGTTAAGTATAGCAAAAGATCTCATCATTTGAGAGAAGAGGCAGGATAGAGAATGGGAAAAAAATCTTTAAAAGATACACACATGAAAGTAGACTACTATATAGAATATGTGAAGAACTAAAAGAAAACCATAATCATGAATAAAATCTAAAAATCAACACATAAAACTAGCAGCTTAAGAGATGAAATATGAGTAGCTGATATATATATATTCTCTTTTTCTTTTGGGCTTTTTTCTTCATGCTGGATATTAAATTATCATTTCTCCTTAGAGTTTTGTGGATATGTATATATATATACATCATATATATAATGTTCAGCATCCTTAGACTCCAACTAAATACAACTAAAAAGTATTTTTAAATTTTATCTTTCCCCAGATAGAATTACTACACCTTTAAAAAAATTAAGATTATGACAAATGCTTGCATGTTTATGTGAAAGGAAAAAAATTATTCACTGCTGTTAGAAGTATAAACTGGTATAGCCAGTTTAGAATGTACTGTGGAGGGTCTGCAAAAAGGCAAAAATAGATCCACCATGTTTTATGACACATACTATGCCTAATATGTACTCTGGTATGGAGGGTTATTTGTACAGAATTTATTTTAATTCACCTTTTAATGAAGTTATTAGGAAATATTTTGAGTTCTATGAATGATTCCCCTCTACCATATTTGCACTTCATGTTTCTTTTTGGATAGCAATTTTTGTATCACACAATGCCTAGTGTTGACAAATAGATTCAATATCCCAGCATATCTACAGACAAGGCACAAATATCAGAAATCAGATTATATGTGATCAAAAGGAAAAAGTATCATTAAGGTGGTTAAGTCCATGATCATCTGCTACAGATCAAGATAAAGTAAAGTAGTAAGTTATGTATTTTCAATATTATATTATATACAAAAAACAGAACAGATTATATTGTTCAAAAGTGGGACATGAATTTGAAGAATATGTAAGGGGGTATGCTACAGGGCATGAAAAGACAGAAGGAAAGGTGGAAATATTTTAATAATATTACAAT
>NW_004949106.1:6032864-6037891 GCF_000317375.1 Microtus ochrogaster | reverse complement strand
TAATAGTAAATACATAAATGAAAATATATTTAAGAAATAACCTTATACTTATGTGATAATATTTCAAAGTCATTAACTAAATAATTTTAGAGAAAATACTTTTTATTGTAGTTATTCTCAAGGGCCTAAAGTTTTTCAATTAATGGGAAAAGAAATAAAATAAGAACATTCAGTAAATATCATATTTAACCAAATTATTTCCTGTTGATTATAAATTTGTATGTTGTGTACTTTGTGTACAATTGTGTAAAGAAGAAGAAAAGTGATTCAGGCAAGCGTCAAAGTTCTTACAGATTCTTAATTACAATGCTGAGACTTCAAATCATGTCTAGTTGATTACAGAATTGTCATTCAACCACTATGCAAAGTAAATTAACACAAAACAATTAAACTTCGAAAATACTTTGGCAGTCACTAAATAGCTCGAGTATCATAAAATCAGTATTCTTCATTGCATTGGTATAAAAACTTCATTAACATTATCCTATTACATGCAAAGATGGATGAAATTAAATATAAACAATTTGCTTTTCTAATGTTGTTTATTTTAAAGTTATTACCTCTTACATACTTTGTAATCTCAAGACAAATGCTGAACAATTAAGTACATTTTCTATTACATAAAATATATTTGGTTTCTCTACTACTTCTGTTAGGTACATATTTTATTTATTTAATATAAGTAAAACAGAAATATTAGAAATTATTCAAGAAAATAAAAAGAAAATATTCTTCTTCATGAATAAAGCCCCGAAGTATATGTGAGTTAATTTTCCAAGTTGGAAATTTACTTGATATCAGTCCGCTAGGTGATTTCCTATCTGTGGTAAGTCCAAACTACCAATTGTACTCTTCCCTCATAACTTGTTTTATAGGTATAATTATAGATGATTCAATTATATGATATTAATTTCTCCTTAACTCTTTACATACACACTAAAATATAGAAAGCTTATTCTATTATTTCCTAATAATAGAATTTTATTCTCTAATTTCATTCATTTATATATAGATGTATAAATCTGTAGTATGAAATGACTATATTTGATCTTGATTTTATGTATTCTACTTCTTTCTATTATTTAATATGCTTTCCAAAGCCCCAACTAATGGTGGATTGGAAATTAAAAATAATCAGTGTCTTGTTTATAAGCCAGTAAGTGCTGGCAAGTTTATCCCTGAACTAGTAGGTGCTACATTCATAGCCTATTGATGTATTAACTACTAAATTTTGTAAAAACATTGTGTATTTATACTTGGTACACACTGGTTATACATTACACAAGAAATATATTTATTTCTGCATTATTGCATATTGGTTAATAATTAAGGTGTCTTACTTTTCTCAAATGTATAGTTATAATTTTTATTTGCAATCTAATAAAATAAATTCATTAAAAAGCAAAATTTTAAAATAAGCAATTACATGTATTTTTCTTTCGATATGGATATAAAATCTTGTGAGTTTTTCCAAAATTTCCAAACTTCCTCTGATGGATTGAATCTGCACACATAAATATTACCCCTGTTCACATAACACCCACTGTTCAGTGCAGTCTTAAACTTACATTATAACTGCCTGTGAGTTAGGTCATTCCCTTATAAAATAATAGAAAACTCACAAGCTATATGACTTTGAAATGAAAAAATTTTCCCCTATTGTATAGAACCTAGAGAGAAGATGAAAAATACCAGTACACACCTCTAGGTATAACAGACAGATAAGCAACTCTGCTGCCTCTGGAAATAAAACATGCTATGCAGGCTTCTTGGGACTATGGTTATGAATAATTCACTTTGTTCTTTAAAATTAGCTGATTGGGAAGTAAAACCGGAGTTCATCCAAATAGCAGTTCTACCTGAGTTGATTTGTGCAGAACGTTGTTTGTAGCTACAGCTGTGGAATGGCTCCGTCAGCCTTGAACACAGCAAGATTTCCTAATCCTGTAAATTTCCTGCCAATTCACAGTGAGAAGGCTCACTAAAATCTTCTACTAAGTATTCTGTCATTCTTCAAACATTCAAGCGAACCTGCATCAATTGCAGTTTAAATCTCAATCAAGAAGATGAGCAAGGAAGTCAGGACCGCAAGGGGTTCGTTCACCCACTGAAAAGGTGTGACTGATCTAATGGGAGCTCACCAAGGACAGCTGGACTGGGACTGAATGAGCATGTGATCAAACCACACTCTCTGAATGTGGCTGACAATGGGGGCTGACTGAGAAGCCAATGATAATGGCACTGGGATTTGATTCTACTGCATGTACTGGCTTTTTGGGGTCTTAGTTTGCTTGGATGCTCACCTTCCTAGGCCTGGATGGAGGGGGGAGGGCTTTGAAAGACAAGGTACCCTGCCTTCTCCTAGGACTGGAGGGGGAGGAGGGAAGGAGGAGGGAAATGGGAGGAAGGAAGGAGGTGGAAATTTTGAACGGTATTATTTATAAAGCAATAAAAAAGATATACCAATGAGTATTAACAGAATGTGAATATATAACAATATATTTTACTATATAAACAATCTATTTTAATCTTACTGTGATACTCATAACAACATCAGCATTATTCAACCTCCTAATCCTCTCTTAAATTCATATATTTTATGTGTGAATCCCCTCTGTATGTTGTGAATATCATTGGTTAATAAAGAAACTGTCTTGAGCCTAAAGTCCAGCAGGACAGAGAGAGCTAGGCGGGAAAAACTAAACTGAATGCTGGGAGAAGGAAGGCAGAGTCAGGGAGAAGCCATGTAGTCCTGTCAAAGGCAGAAGCCAGAACTTTGCTGGCAAACCACTGCCATGTGGCAATACATAGATGAATAGAAATGGGTTAAATTAATATGTAAGAGTTAGCCAATAAGATGCTAGAGCTAATGGCCAAGCAGTGATTTAATTAATACAGTTTCTGTGTAATTATTTCAGGGCTAAGCAACCAGGAACAAACAAGTGGCTTCCTCCAACATATATTCATTATACAGTGTATAGCATATAGAATATATAATTCATAATATAATAATAGAATTGGCATTTTCTGTACTTAGAATGTATTTGTGCTTGATATAGTGTTTTATGTGCATATGTAATCTCAGAACTTTGGAGACTGACGGAAGAGGATCATGAGTTCCATGCTAATCTGTCCTACATAACATGGTTTTGTTACAAAAACAAGAACAAATATATTTATGGTCATGTTTTCATCCTATGCTCCCCTTGTTTCTGTGTGACTAGACTCCATTTGTACATTCTTAAGAGATGGGTGTTTTCTACAATAATCATACCTAAGTGTACCCTATCACTCCTCTCTCTCTCTGAGAATTAAATCTGTACACTGACCTAATAAGCCAATAGACAAGTCTATCCAATACCTTGCATGCTTTTAAGGCCATTTATATATATTTTATGACACAGTCTGAATGATATAAATCTGAAGAATAAATACTTCATGTACTCATTGTTAAAAAATTCTAAACAGCCGTTCTCATCCCGGTGTGTGTCTCCCACACTGTTGAGACCTGCCTGTATTATAGTTTCAACAAAAGGAAAGAACGGGAAATACAGCAATCCCTAAAGCTCCAGCCTGAAAGCCTTCAGGGTTTATTCAACCACTGTCACGAAATCCAACCTCTCAGCAGGTGAAGCTAATGTAGAGCATCTTACAAAGAAACACGGGACACAGTTACCTCTAATTCACCGCTGAACGTCAGTAATGGGATATTCTTCACTTTCACACAATTGTAGTCTGCCCCATGCTGTCAACTTCAGTTGATACAAATTCTATGTATTAGTTTCCTGTTATGCTTTGACCTTGGCTTCTTCTTCTGTTTACTGTCTAATGGGATGAATGGTTACAGCTTCAGAGAGATGGAAAGAACTTGGGTTTCTAAAGAGAAAGAAGAAAATAGAGATTTAATACCGTGTGTTTTCAAAAGGATGGTTTGGTCAGATATAGAATTATTAAAATACTAAGATAAGTATTAACTTAATATGTTGTTAATTAATTTATCTTATTGCATGATATTTATATGGTTTTACTGAGGTACACTTTTGTTGACATTATGTACAAAATAACAGAAACTCCTTATCAATCTAAAATTGTTTATCAGAACATACAAAGTTCTAGTTGTTAGATTAGGCATTTACTTATTGGAGGATAATATAAGTTACGCACTGTATGTTACACAAAAATGTTTATGTTTATCAGATTATTCTTTTTTGGAGGCAGGGAATACTTGATCTCAGGTACCCATACTGGCCTTTAACTTTTGTAATTGCTATGGAACAGAGGATTTCCTTAAAATTCTCAGCTCTCTGACTGCCTCCTCAGTGTGGAAATGACAGGTGTGCATAACCACATCCAGCTAACCTATTCCTCTTAAGTCTAACACTCTCGCTTGCTTGCAATTAAGAAGTAACTAGGCTCAAATTAGATTATTAAAATGAGACACACATGCTTCAGTGAATTCACTGCCCTTAAAATGAGATAGCTGAGAAATTTGGCTTGTAGGTCAATTGGTAGAGGAGTTGATTAACACAGGCAAATCTTAGGTTCTAACCTTCTAAACCCTGAATGTGGAAAGGGCACAGTGAAGTACAGTCTTCTGGATATGGGAAGATCACTGGACATATGAACTCAGCAGGTATGACTACCTGACAAATATCTGTGTAAGATTTGGCTTTTCAACATTCCATAATATACGGCATTATCCCATCACTGCCTACCACTTCCTGAGGAACTATTAGTACTCAGCGTTTGCAGAAAGTAGGCGGATTCTTTTTTTTAAGTGGAATAGCTACTGGCAAGTCCCTAGTGATTTTATTCTTTCATAATATATCCTGATTATGACTTCTTCGCCCACTATTGCTCCCAATTTGTTAGTATCCAGGTATCTGCACTGACCTGATGTTGAAGTTCTGACAAGATACATCCTCAGCTCTAGTTAATAAGAGCACCTCCTGTGCACATTCACTATGCTCCCTTTTAAAAGGGCCCTGCCTACCTCCCATCTCTTTATTTTTTGATTCTCTCTCTCT
>NW_004949106.1:5981456-6032509 GCF_000317375.1 Microtus ochrogaster | reverse complement strand
AAGGTGTTAGTGGCTTGGTCCTGCCTCAACTTGGTATGACAGAATATGTTGACTCCCCCTCTGAGGAGTGAAGGGAAGGTGGGAAGAGAGACGTTGGGGTAGGCAGGAAAAGGGGAGGGTGGGGGAACCCAGGTTGGTGTGTAAAATAAAAATCTTAAATAAAAATGAAGAAAAGGAAACAAGAGAATATATTTTGATAAAAGAAAAGGAATTAGAAAGGAACAAAGTTCAAATATATTCAATGAAATTCTTGAATAATTAATCAAAATTTTTGATTAAAATGCATCATCGAAGAAGTGAAACTAAATTAAAATTGAAAAAATTGAAGAGCGTCTCAGATTTCTCACGGCATTCATACAGAGTCAAAATTCATACAGAGTCCTTTACCTTTATATTTAGGTCCATGATGGCAATCATTCAACTTACATTTCCCTTACAATAATATAATAAACAATATAACAGTATAGTTTAAACAAAATAAAAGGTTTTATAACTTTATTACAGAATTTTATAAATAAATTCCATAGAACATCACAATTTTGTTTCATATTAAAATCAATTGCCTGTCCAGTCTCATAAGTTAATAAATACTGACAGAATAACCAGAAGATTTTCTTTCTCAGTTGAAAAAAATTACTTGTTATGTAATTACAAAGAAATATGTGGGAGACAAAATGTTATTATAATATATTGTACAATCAGATAATGAAAAGTATAATTATTTAATACAAATTACTTTAATGTCAAAGCTTATGTTATCCTAAAACATATTACATTTGTGTTAGTTTATTATAACTACAGGAAATTTTAAAATGTGCCAACGTCTTGTTTTAAATGTAGTTACTTTACCATAAGGTTTATTGTGAATATGTCACCCTCTTATACTCAGTAGAAATTCTTTAGGCTTCATGGCAACCCTTCCTGATTTCTCACCACAAGCTCTCAGGTTAATATTTGCAAAGGGTTGCCTGTCCCATGCATCTTTATAAAATTTGGCTACCTGAATGTGTACTGCAAAGGTTTATTCTACAGTTACAGAATATGGCCCACTTACCACGCATAAGGCATGAAATACATATTTGTTGAGTATTTTGTAGAGGATGTGTTTACCCAATTTTACGTAAGCCAATCACAAACTCATTCTCTGAGAAAATTCTATTGAACTAAATAAATGAAAAAGGGAACCTATAGCAACATGAAGCCTCTACTTATTTTAAAAATGGATTACTGAAATTACATTGCCTCATCTAAAATTATAACTGCTAAGTATGCATTTCCACCCTTGACCACATGGCATTCACCATTTTTTGATGTTTACAGTAGTGAAATAATAATCGTATAATCATAATAATTCCATAAAGCTAAACACAATACACAATTTGTTTCATTAGACATCTAAGAAATGGAGAGATAACTTCCAGGACATATGCTTTTATTTACCATAATTAGGCAATGAAGAAGCTATAACTTCACTATATTGCATTTATTTTAAATTAGTTACTTAATCAAAATCTAACCCATAATCTAGAAAAAAGACAACACAATCACATGAATAATAGGACACAGTGATCATGGAATATTAGGTTCAAGTTCAATATACAAACAAGAGCTTTTAAAAATGAAACAATTATGTAGGCCAACGTTTTTTGCAGGAGCTCTTTTTGCTTTAAACATACAGGGAAGAAAAGATGAAAGGGATAAGGAAAATGTATGCAGAATTTTAAATGTTTGGAGGTTTAGACATCCCCTTATTTGTGTGTGCTTGCTTGCTGGCATCCTTTTAAAACCTTGTACATTTGAAGAGCTTGGCACACTGCAATCAGAGCACTTTATCATGACTTTCCGAAAGAAATTACCTCTAAATTATGCAAATTGCCTTAATCAACTGGATAATGCGAGTGTGAACAACTCAAAATGTTCTTGAAAATCCCTTGCTATGCAAGCCATCTTGTTCATCACGCTTATTGTTGGTTAGAGGGCTGTGTGAGGCCTGGAACTTGCCACTCACTCTCTTCTGTCTACTCTGTATTTGGGGACTGCTGTTGTCAGTTTGTCAACAATGGGAACAAACCCTTGAAAATGGAAGTGGACTGAATGTTGGTTTGTTGACTAGGCTTATTCACTTTCTATAATTTTATAATTTTACTGATAAAAGCTGCCTGGTTTTTTTTTAAACCTGAACCACACTAAAAACAAAAATAAATTGTATAAACTGTTAATAAAAAGCAATCTAGATATTTGTAAATTAATTTGGTAGAGCAATATAAGATGTATCAACGTAAGACCAAAATACTAAGACACATTTGAATTACGGACATTGAAAAATTAATCATTGGCACTGGAACAGACCCTATGCTTAGATTCATTCATAGATAAATGACTTCTCCTTCTTTGATTCTCAGTTACATAAATATTTTCAGGTAACATCATCTCTCCAATCTTACGATCAAAATATTACCTAAAGTTATTCCCTGAAATTATGAGTACTTTTAACAGCTAATTGGAATTTCTTCTATTACATATAACTAATTATGGGATTTCAGGAGCAAATAACCTCTATTTGCATTATTTGTTCTCCAGGAACTGTTGTTCTTCTTATTAAAATTTTCGAAGGATTATTTTTATTAACTTTTAAGTATTTTACTGTTATCTACAAAATTGATCCCTTAAAAATCAATCTCCGTTTTAGTAGATTTTAAAATCTTTTTAAGGCTTTCAAATGTCTATTTTTTTCTGAGATAATTTTGTTTATAGTTTTAAGCAAAATAATTTATTTGAAATTCTTTGCACGAAACACATCCAAAATTCTCACAAAAGATATGTCACAAAATTTCTCAAGTATTTGTATTTATTCACTTTTAAGCATTCATAATGACTGTTTTTTCTTCCAGTAGCTCTTACCACGTCATGTATTTTTAATATCCATTTGGAACCCAAATATTCAATAAGAACTTCTTGTTTATTACTATCATGGTTTAAAAGGTTTGACTACATCTCTGCTCTGCACCTCCTACAATGTTGCCTGAGGTGGAAAGATGGTAATAAACAGATATTCAGAGTTTGCTGTGAGCTTATGTCTCCTAGTAATGACAAATGCTATTCCCATTAAGTTTCAGCAACATGACTGCCCAATCATAAGCTAACCAAGCATGGCACATATGGGCATACAAAGTGGATGGGAGAATGCCTATGAGGTCCCAACCCTACGATAACAACTACAAACAACTAAAGAATCTTCAGAGTGAGAAATTTTTTATTCAAGGATGAACATGCCAATTAGTTGTTTAATACCAAAATTGGCCTGAAAACAAATTCATAAAAACATCATACAGACTGAGAAGGTTATATTTAGAAGCATAAATATACAGATATGAATACAATAAAAAATAAAGAAAAAAACACCCATCTGAAAGGGATAGATGGAAAGATTTGGTGAGACGTCACCAAAAGGAAAATTGTGCAATTATATTAAAAATCACATTAACAAAAGAGAGAAAATAGTGTTTCTTCTACTGTGTTACATTAAATCATTGATGCATTTGGCAGAGCTTTCATACAATGCATTCAGTAGTCAACACATGACACTATTGTACCTTGTTTGTTACATCACCAAAGGATATATTTATGGTTATAAACATTGTTCAACAAATTTTGCTCCCAATCCTCAGAATTATTGAAATTGCTTGTACACAGAAAAAGAATGTTAGCATTCAATTCAGGAAGCCTATTGTTACAGAGATTTTGATAAAGAATTTGGAAAGTGCTCTTTCTTGTTGAAGATATTGTGACATACATAAAAGTAAGAAATAAAATCGGTATTGATTGTACAAACAGCTGCTGCTATTAGCTATAACCATATAAAATATCTTCTATCTCTGTGATAAGGAGCATGACAGTCATGTTGGAAAGACATATGATACATGATGAACAGAACAGCAAGCTTCTAAAGACAATTTTGGCTTTGCTTTTTGTTTTTTTTTTTTCCTCATCACCCCTTTCTCCACCCCGAACCCCTCCCAAAGCTTCTCTACAATCCTACCCCACAAACCTCTTTCTCTCTGCCTAACAATAAATAAAAGCAATATACAAATCGACAAAAAAAATACTAAAACCAAAAACATACATGCAAAAGACTAACAAGACTAACCATGTCTTGTTAATGAAAAATAAGGTGAAATGTCTATGAAAACACCACTTAGGTAATTTGGTATTGCCATCTAGTGCTGAACATGGGATCTAGCACGAAGTGTGGTTGGCATACCCAGTGAGATGCATTTATGGAAAAGTAATTTTTTTTTCATTTCTCGCAGGTATTAATTGCCAATAGCTTCTTGGTTGGGGATTTGAGCTCACATCCACTTCCACCTCTCAATACTGGGACCCTATCCAGCTTAAAGCTGTTCAGGTTTTGGACAAGCTACAAGCTATCGTAGTTTCTAGGAGGTCATATATGCGTCAGTCCTGTTGAGTCTGGAAGACACTGTTTCCTTGGAGTCATCCACCACCTCGGGATATTATGAGCTTTCTATTTTCTCTTCTGCTTAGATTCCTAAAATTTAAGGGGAGGGGTTTGGTGAGGACATACCATTAAAGATGGTTTTTAAGAGCTAGAGACCCCATGTCTCTTAGAAGAGAATCTACTATGGCCACTGTACTGGCTAGCTCTGTGTGTCAACTTAGCACAAGCTAGAGTCATCAGACAGGAAGGATCCTCATTTAAGGAAATGTCTCCATGAAATTTAGCTGTAAGGCATTTTTTTCAATTAGTGATCAGTGGCAAAGGGCTCAGTCCACGGTGGGTGCTGCCATCCCTATGCTGCTGGTACTGGATTCTCTGGAGAAGCAGTCTGAGCAAGCCAAGGGAAGTAAGTCAGTATTCAGTCCCCTCCATGGCCTCTGCATCAGCTGCTGCCTCTGAGATCCAGCACTGTTTGAGTTCCTACGCTAACTTCCTTTAGTGATGAACAGCAAGCAATGCTGAAATTTAAGCCAAATAAGCCCTTTCTTCCAAATGTGCTTTTTGGTCATGATGTTTTGTCACAGAAATAGAGACCCTAACTATGACAACCACTTTGCTTGACAGCTGTAATTCTTTACTGTATTCTAAGGCTTATGTTCATACACACAGACAACGTAACTACCACAACTCACTAAGGAAGCATCTTGGTACAACAAATGGAGACCATCACTGACAATCACAAGTGGATACAATTCAGAGCTCAACAGAGCACAAGGGAACCTAGGTTTAATGTTGACATCACCATCACGTCTCCAGAACCTGTGGTTCAGGGACCATCACAGGATAGACGACAGAAAGATGTTAAGGGCCACAATATTAGGAATTTTGCTGTTAAACAGTTTTTCTAGAAATGACTACATAACCAAGACCATTACAAAGGCAATGTCAAGAGCTATACTAATATGGAAGGATAAAAATGTCTAAGAAATTTTTAGATTGGTGGTCTAAGAAATATAGGCAACTATCTACTGCTGAAAGAGGGAGCAATAGTCTCTTCCAAAATTGAGACTCCCAATTAGTTACATGGTTGAACTATATACATATATATGTATCCATTCACACACACACACACACACACACATATATATATACAAAGAACAACAAAGAACTCAATAAATTATATTTATGTACATTTTGTATATTATGTATATTTGTGCATATGTATGATTATGTCTGTGTGTCTTTATGTTAATGTGTAGCAAAAATTTCCAAAGAAAAAGAGGCTGTCAATTTGAGAGAGAAAAATTTGGAAAGTGCTCAAGAGAGCAGTTTAGGAGGAACTGCAGAGAGAGGAAAGAAGGGAGAAAGCAACATACTTATATTTTAACTAGATGATTAAAAAATAAAAACAATAAAAATGATACTTTTTTTAATGTTAAATGATTCCAGTGATACCGATGTACCAGTGATATTAAAGACCAATTTTTGCCTTGCTAATTTTAAATATCCTCTAGATAGAAATGACAGAAACAACGCTGTCAACTAAATTGTTCAGGAATTGGCAATTTTCCCAAAGCATTTATAAAACTCTTCCTAATTTTCCTGACTATGGTACGACTAGAGCAAAGAAAATGCTTCTAGATTTCTGAAGCGAAGAGTCAGCCAAGACTCTTTCTGAAGGTAATGCTCCAATATACAGAAAAATTGCATGGTAACTTTAGCAATTATAGACTGTCTTTCCTAAAACATTGATCACTTTATTTTTGTTGTTGATTTTATAAACATTTTTGAGATTATAAAATAATCATATAATTTCCCCCTTCATTTTTTTACCCTTCAAAGCCTTCCCATGTAATTCCCACTTGTTCTTTTCACAATTCATGGCATCTTTTTTATTAATTGTTGTTACATATATGTGTGCATACGTCAATATACATGTATTTATACATACATATATATTACTTAAAATAAAACTGTCTATGCTACTATTATGTTACTCACGGGAATGTTTCCGGGTCTGACCATTTGGTATTGGATAGTCAACTGGTGTATGCTTCCTGGAAAAGAATAATCTCCATCTCTTGGCATTCCTTAGTTGCCTGAAGTTCTGTGTGCAGGGCTGAGGCCTCCTAAGCTTCCATGTTAGCATATCTATAAGTGATGTCTTTATTTGGACAACCATGCAGGAAAAAAAATCATTAGTGAATCTTCCAACTTATCTAAGAGACCCAATTTCATGTGCCTTATATGCCACAATAGGCTTGTTTCTAAGCAGTGAGGTGCAGCCAGGAGTTGCATGCTCTTCCTAGATGCTTTTCAAACTCTTGCGTTGGTTTGCATTTGATTTCTTTCTATTCCCTTAGATATGGTCTCAACCTACATATTTGTATGGAATTCCCTATGTACCTCAGCTCATGGCAGTCTGTCAGAGTGTTCTGAGTACAGGCATGACCACCACACCTAACTGTGGCCTTAGTTTCTTATGTACTTAAGACAAATGAGTCACAAAAATGGTCACATCCATCTGTAGTACCATATGTTTTTAATTTCCATTTTTATCTTTAAGACTTTGTGTAGAAAGTGCACATTTAACAACCAGGACACTCATTCTCTTAGAGCAGTGGTGTATTAAATGGATCCTAGCATATCAAAGGAAAGAGTGTAGCAAGGAATGAAAAACAGTTGCTCTCAGATCTGTGCTCTTTCCTGCCTTCCTCTTTCCTGGCTCGTAGCTAGCTAGGGTAGTGATAGTGGTAGATGTTCTCACTAGCAGATTGGACTGATCTTGGGTCTGCAGCTTGCCTGAGCAGCGATTCAGAAGGTTAAGTAGCGTCTGAGCATCATTTGAGAATGAAGATGGATTGTGGCATCCTTAACATAGAATTATTTTAGCTTACCACTGATGACAGGGAAGAATTGCTGTACCAGAACCAGGGGCTTGCTTCTGACAGATGGTTTTACACATAAACATAATTCACTTTAAGCAGGGAACTATTTTATATTTTACTTTCCTAACTGTAAAATGAACTCAAAAATAAAAGTTCTGGTTTTCTCATGATTACACATTTTTGAGTTTTGCTTTGAAATAAGCCTGGTCTGAATTCTACTCCATGAGTCTACCAAAGTACATTGTTTAGCCTGGTTTATTTCCATCTGCAATGATTTCTTATATGGATTCTGAACCAAAGTACACAATTGGTACATAATAAGCATTATATAATATTTCATTACATGGTCCAGTGATGTCTGTGAAAACCAAAATGTTTCATTTAAAAGCATCTCTCTGTGTCAGTATGAATGTTAATTTTACTACATGTGTTAAAAGCTTATATGTAATATAACCTAAACATTTTACCCTTTAACTTAGGAGACCAGTGGCCAGGTTTCTCGACAGGACAGTGGAAATTCTGGGAGTTTATCATGTAGAGTTTGGTGCCCAGTTGTCTCTGCCCTTTACTAGCAAAGGCTCAGGCAACATGTTTTTCACTTCTTCAATCCCAGCAAGCCCTGAGGCCTGTCAGAGTGGTTTTTAATAAAAATCAAAGTGTCACACTAGTGTACATGTAGCCTAATAGAGCACTTTATCTTGTGGCACTCAGGGTGAGTAACAAAAAATCCTTCCCCATCGAAGAGCAACCTGTGTAGCTCTCTGTAGGTCCGCAAACAGGAGCTAAGTAATGGATTTCTTGTGGAAAACGGCAAGTCCTATCTGATAAGATTTGCACCTGTGTAAGAAGCTTGTCTTTAATATACGTAGCCTACCATCAAAGGCCTGGAGGTTAGGGCTGCACAGAGTTGGACCCATTCTTCCCCGGCTGCAGTGCTAGGGAGAACTGGCCCTGCCTCACACCAGCTAAAACACTCCAGCGAGCAGCCCTGTGCCTAGCCTGGGCAGCACAGTAGAGCCGAGCCTGTTGGGGGTGGGGAGTCGACAGGTAAGCTAACCACAAAGATGTGAACATGGGAGACTTGTCCCCACCTCTAATTTTCCATAGGTGATGTGGGTAAGAGAATGATGCTCTCTCAGCTCCACCAGAACCCATCACTGCCTGTGTCATGTGGGATAGTCATTCCTGAGGATGTGAGAGAAGTGGAGCTGTCCCTGCACTCGGGGGAGTTGCCTCTGCCCCCCTCCCAGGCAGCATAGTAGAGCTGACCCTGGTGGTGTATGTACCAGTGAGACGGCCCTGAAAGCAAGAAAGTGGAAGAGCTGTTCCCAACTCGCTTGTCTGGGGCAGGCAGGAGAGCTGGCTTCAGGGACATAGAGTTGGAGAACTGGTCTTGCCAGCATGAGACTGACATAAGCCACTCTGCATATATGCAACAGTTGGTTAGCTTGGTCCTGTGGGATTCCTAAGACAGGGGCTGTCTCTGACTCTTTTACTGGCTCTTGGGACCCTACTCATACTGGGTCGCCTTGACCAGCTTTCATACGTGGGAAGGGGTTTAATCTTACTGCAACTGGGTTCTCCATGTTTTGTTTGTTCTGTTGGGAGACCTGCCCTTTCCTAAACAACAGCAGAGCAGGAGTGGATTTGGGGAAGGAAGGGAACAAAGGGGGATTATGAGGGCATTGGGAGGAGAGGAGAGAGGGGAAACTGTAGACGGGATATAAAATGAATAAATAAATAAATGAATAAATAAATGAATAAATAAATTTATTTTTAATGGAAGAAAATTGAGAAACTATTTCAAAAACGTTCTTACTATTTAACATTCCTACCAAAAATTTATCACTATCCCAATTTCTCCACACCTTAATCTATACCTAGTATTCTGAGAATTTTAAATGTATTGTAATTAGGTGTTGAACTTAAACATATTATTTTCACTTCATTACTTCTCCTGGACTTTGAGGTTAAAGCATCCATTAGAGTGCTGAGGAGAAGTGGCAAGCAAGAGCACACCTCCCTACCTTGCTCCTTCCCTTAGTGGGGAAGCAATCTAGTTTTCAGTATTACTTAAAGCACTCATTGTGAATATCTCACAGATCTTTTTTTCTCAAGTTGAGAAAATTTCCTTCTGCTCATTTCAAGTGTTTTAATCAAAACCCAGTGCTAGATATTATCAAATTACTTTCCTATATCAACCGATAATATCATATCCATTTTCCTCTTTAAATAAATTCTTGTGGATTATTTAAACTGATTTATAAATATCAAAGAAGACTAAAATAAAGCCTACTTTACGTATCGTATAATCCTTTTGCACATTCTTGATTTTTATTTTCTTATATTTTGTTCAGTATCTATCTATGTCCATGATAGCTGTTTGTATTTTTTCTAAGAATCTTAATCTGCTTTTAGAGTTAACCTCTTTGTTATGTAGTTATGTCATCCAAACTGAATCATTACCCCTGAAGGAGGAGGGAGGTTCATAAGGTTAGGATACTAAAATCATTCTCAGAATGCAGGATTCGTAAAGTTCTTCTCTAAGACTTTCTAAGCATCCAGGTGTTGTCCTGGAAGAAGCAGAGCCTTTGAGTAATCCATGGCTCTGTATATAATCTCTCACTTCTAAACTCGTAAGCAACTCCAACTTATTTACTGGTTCACAGGTTAGGCTTGGAATGAACTGCTCCATCCATCTGGGTAGATGTTTGTCCACATCTCCCCAAGAAAAGTCATTCCCTAATTTGTATTTTATATTTACTGAACCTTTTGAAATGAATTGGGGTGTTTTCTTTTTTAAATCTTTAAGTGATAGTATTCATTTTATTTAATTTATTCCCTAAATTTTGAATAGAATTCACCTTTGAAGACAGCACTATGGTAGAAATTTCCATTTAAATTATGTATTTTATATAAAAATTAAACATTTTCAGTATTTGAGGCCCATTAGAAGTATGCAGAATTTGACAGAAATTGTAGCTGTATCATAATATGTGAAAAATTTCCCTGAAAGTGAATGAAGTACTTGGTGAGATCATCTTTGGCCTTGAACTTGAGAGTCTTTGGTCTATCTAAAGGAACTGCACATTAAGTATGGGATACTTCCCCTCAAGGTCTTTGTGTAAATAATCCTTAAATAATCCTGATGCACATATGTATATACATTTACTTGAGTTAAATAGTTTAAATGCATAATATAAGAGCCCATTTCTTATTGTTAGAATGATAATACAAAAATTAGACAGATGTGGGATTAGGACTGGAGACATCAGTTCATGATTACCTTTATATACAATACAAATAATTTTGTGCACGACATAATGGAATATATACACTAAGTATTCTAAGTATTTTCTTTATCTGTCATCTGGAAGGACTTTGAAAAAGTGTCATAACAGCAACAAGAATACATAGAAGAAAAGAACATTTCTTCCACATGAACCCCCCCAACTGAAAGGTCAAGTTATCTAAATACTGGGTGGTACGAGGAATGCCTTAAGACAAAGTATCTGAGCACGGGATACTTCATAACACCACAAAGTGAGGAAATGCAACAACAAAATAATAACAATACTTCAATCAGTAACCATGTGTGCTAGAGCAAAGAGGACAGTGGGTAGCTTAATAAAAATGCCTAATTTTAAACCTGCAGTAATTCGAGCCAGAGACTAATTACACAGTAGTGTTAGGTTGCAGCCAAAAGTCTACAAAACAGATTTGTGATTGCATATTCATGTAGAAAGATGATTGCTTAAATTAATAAATGCCGCGGTTGATAAAAATGTCCCTTGCAGAAGAACTTTGAAAAGATTTCTTCACAGTTCATTCTAAACAGGTTAAGAATGACTCTGCACCCAAATGTGGGGTAGTTATCACCACTTCCTTCCAAAATGCAACGTACACAAAGACAGAAATGGAAGAATCATTCTGTATCGAAAACTGCTCTCAAGAGCAATACTCACCAACCAAAGATGATATACACCCTTCTATGACATGCTAAAAGTGATATTTCACTGTAGATTTCCTCTCTAAAACTGATTTTACAAACATTTTCATAAAAAAAATGCAAACAAGCAAGCTTGCATTCCTAAAAGGATTATACAATAAACTTGATCAATTTCCATCACTATTGTCAAAGCATCATTAATGAGGACAGTGTGAGAAAAATTCCAGCCTTGAAGTACCTGGAAAATTAGGACAATTAAGTACAATGTATTTTGAACCAGTGCCTGGAAGTGAAAAGAAATAGTTTCATGACAGCAAGACATTTTGTTTGTTTATTTGTTTTTTGTTTTCTGTTTGTTTTAACAATTTTAGTGAATGACATACAACAGGAGTGAATCACTAAGTACCAGGCGTGCAATACTAATACAAGAGGCCGACAACAGACTGGGTGGATCACAGATGCACATGTGGGAATTGTCTGTGCTATCGTGGAAATGTTTGAATTTGATTTAAGAAGCACAGAATCGATTGTAACATGTGAGTCAATTTAAAGCCACACGAGTCCATATAATACATAGTAGTGAATTTTGAAATGATTCATGTTGAAAGCTGAGAGACATTTTTCCTAACACTGACAGTTATATTGAGGTACATTAGTTTAGAATTAGTTACTAAATTCCATTAGGGTGGTTAACTCTTAGGGCATCAACAGACACATGTGAATGCTGACAGCATTACAGGATTAATGTAGCACACAAAGGGTTGTTTCTGAAAGTTAATTAAAAAGAAATTAGCAAAAAGTTTTATTTGACATTTTGGTAATATTAATCGCTCCCTGTAATTAAAACAGGATTTGCTCAAAGAATTACAAAATGGGGCTTTAAGAACAGAATGAAATTTTTGGTCTTTCTACAAATATTTCCAATTCTTTAATAGATTTCATTACTATTTCATGATTTTTTATGAGCTTATATATAACTGTCTTGGCTGTATATTCACTCTGGAAATCACCATATGAGTCCACTGTATCTTATGACACATCATACTGCTTTCCAGGCAGAATGGCACTGTGCCATTTGATTAGTTTCCATTGAGACTGCTGAAGCATCTTGTAGTTCACAGGATCCAAGTCATGTCATTGACAGTGCACGTTCTCAACAGCAGCCATCACAGGAAAGCAGAGTGCAACAGATATTGTCATGGCTCTACGGCTCTGGAAGAACTGGCATCACAAAACAGCAAGAACTAACTCATCGTTTCAGAGTTCTGCAGAAGTCTTAGTTGAAGGTGTCAGAAATGTCTGCTCCTAAGGTCTCTCTCTTCTTGTCTTCTCAGCCAGCTGCTCTTTGTCACCTCACTTCCTGCCCTTCCTGAGCACATCTCTCTCTTCTCTTGCTTATGAATTAAAATTCCCTACTCACAGCGGATACCCTCTGTATCTTTCAAGTATTTAATCACTGGAGAGCTCTCATACCTCTACATTTATAGATGAAGCAAAGTGGTCTTTTTGCTGCAACCTTTTTATTTCTCTATTAGCCTTCAAGTCATTTTCCCTTTAGCTTTTCTTCTCAGTTTTCCATTGCCTAAGACTTTATGAAGAAGATAGTCTCCACCAGGAAAAAACCCATTCCATGGTGTTTATCCAATAACAAATGGTCAGCACTGAAAATATCCATACACGTATCATTGTAGGGACATAGCATATTTAGGAGTATGCATGTATAAATGTAAATGTATGTAATAACAATTAATATAAAGGGGACCACTGAATTTGAAGAAGGTATATGGAAGGGTTTGCAGAAAAAAATAAAAAGGTAGCTTGCCATTACTTGCTTTTATAAAATTGCACCTTCTTTATTTTGCATTAATTTAACTTCCAAACAAAACAAAGAAAACAACAACAAAACACGAAATGCACAGTACCCAACCCTCCCATTCTGTGGGAAGGGATTTTCCTGTCTTATGGCACAAGGACATGACAGAAGAGATTCTTTAGATGTGAGTATACAGCCAGATGGGTCAAGGCCCATCCAGGCTTTGACTGAAACCACAGGGAAGCTACAGAGGACCTGGGCTTCTCAGGGGCATCTCTACCACAGTGCTCCCATGCCCAGGGACTCTCATCAGAAACAGCAGCTCCAGGCTCCTCTGATGCCACCTTCATCCCTTCACTAGTGACTAAAAGGAAAGCCATGAGATTTGAGCCAGCTAGCAATGAGAGTGGTCAATATTCCAGACAGTTCTATGACTTGCCACCTACATCTTAAGTCTCCTAACTCACCCAGGCCTAGCCTGATCATGGCATAGATGCAGTTGGAGTGGATCTGGGCCTTCTTAAGAGAGAAACCAGAGGAGACAAAGCAATATCAGAGAGCAGCACCACCAGGCTTGTGACTATTTTGTCATTTCTGACCACTTAAACCCTCTTCTGCCATCTCTACAATGGGATAGGGCAGGACTGATGTAGCCCATCAGAGCTGTGTGAAGTGTCTGGGTCTTCATGGAATATTGCTTTAACTATGCAAGTATGTGTTATATTTGTTTATGCTGTAGAATATTATTTTAAATATGTGAAGATGAGATACATTTCTTTCTGTTGTTTTGTTTAATTATGAAAAGCTTTGTTACTGTTTCATCTTGCCTGCCTAAGGCACCTAATTGGTCTAATAAAAAGACGAACAGCCAATAGCTAGGCAAAAGAGGACTAGGCAGGGCTGTTGGGTGGAGAAAAGAAATAGGAGGAGAAATCTGGGCTCAGAAACAATGAAAGAAGAAAAGAAGAAAGAAAGAATGAGGGAGGAAAAGAGGAAAATAGCCAGGGACAGCCAGACAGCCACCAGTCGGCTAGACAGAGTAGACATACAGAAAAAAAATAAAAAAGCAGCAAGGAAAAACATAAATGAAGAAAAAGCAGGTAAAATTAAAGAAAAAAAGCTAGCTAGAAATAAGCTTAAGCTCGGATTCAGCATTCAAAATTAGTAATAGGTCTCTGTGTCATGATTTGGGAACTAGCTGGTTGGTAGTCTAAATGAAAAAGCCTGGTACAAGAGATTTGAAAGGTTTTCAGGCTTTATCTTGCTCTTCTTCATTTTCTTCTTTTCTTCCTATCGTTTGGTAGGTCCAGGCCCTCTTTAGTCACAGAAACCAGGTCTTTTCCATTAAACATCTTGAGCTGCTGCCCACAGTGCTCATCAATTAACCCAGTAAGATATACCGCAGCAAAGTCCAGCTACCACACATGCTCCACATAGGCAGAGTAGGCCTGCTGCTCTCTGCTCTGATCCGTGACAAAGCAGATGGACTTCTGTGTCTCCTTCATGCAAGACACACACTCTGACGGAAAGTCATGAGCTCAGAAGAGATCCCATAGGAATCTTCACAGATTTCAAATTTTAAAATCTTAGAGAACGCCATCGAATTCCTTGTACTTTCTTTGTCTTCTGCCAACTCAGAGAAGAGCTCACAGCTCTTCTTCACCATGATTTTGATGATGACTCTTAAGATCTTGCTCTGCTGAAGGACTTCCTGGGAGATGATCAGGGACCTGCCTGAGGTATTCCTATACCGGCTCATCACAGCTGTTCTTGATGAACACGCAAGGGCCATGCAGTTTGATGTTGCTCTTTTTCTTAAAATGGTCAAAAGGAGTTTGCCAAGGAATGAAAAACAGTGTCTAGAATTCGATGTGACCTTCTACAGAAAATGCTGAAAAAAAATAATGTGGCTAACAAAAACACAAAACAGGAAAAACCAGTTATATATTTCAAGGCAAGGTTATCTTAAGTCTCAGTATCAAAGATCTAACACTGGAGCCATGCTATACTCCTGAAGTTCTAGGAACAGAGTAGACACTATAGGCAGCTCCACAGAAAGCAGACCTAATACCAAGTCAACTTAGAATGCTGGTTCTCACGAGTAGACTCCCAACGAGAATGCTTGCTGTCATGGCCACCAGCTGGATTCTGACTTGAAGGCAAAGTGAAATCATTACCAGGCACAGGTCTATTTGAGTAGTTAGGTCCTAGAGAAGAAATTCAGTTCTCAGTTACTGACCAATGGGGAACACTATTCCCCATCATCTCCAGCACAGTTTGTAATTAGTCCAGTTTATACAACAAGCACCTTGACTGCCAGCTAGACTTGTCCATCTTTGCTCAGGCTACTGGAGATTTGACTATATTCCTCCTTAGTGAAATCAGCAGGGTTTCCAAACTAGGGTTGACCTAGTCTTATTCAAATCTCTCTGAATAATGTCTTTCTCCTTAAGCTTCTTGACTTTTTTTTTTTAAATCTTTGACCCTGTCATCCTCATCTGTCCCCACATTTTCATTCTTAAGAGTCTCCCCACTATCTTTATCTTCTTTCTCTTCCTCTGTCTTATCCTCACTCCTTCTCCAACCCTGTCAAAGTAGGAGGGGTCTCTAAAGCTCTCAGAACAAATCTTGTCCAAAAAATTCTAGATTTATTAAAAACAAAAAACAAGAAAGTAAGAGAAAGGTTGATTGCTTTGGATTCAAAGCTAAAAGACATGAACTAGTTTATGTCAATTTATGATAGAGATGTTGCAATATAACATCACCATTGCCCACGCATAAACCTTTTCTATAACAATATTTTCAAAGTAGAGAATAGAAAATATTCTTCTTCCAAGTATGTCTCCTTTTATGGGTGAAAATTGACTTTTAAATCATTATTACCATACATTATTTAGAGGACTTTCTTTTTCTTTTTTTGTGACTGGGTTTCTCTGTGTAGCTCTGACTGCCCTGAAACTAGCACTGTAGACAAACAAGGCTAGCTTCAAACTCAAAGATGCACCTGCTTCTGTCTCCCAAATGCAGAGAATAAAGACATGCGGCACAACTCCCCAGCCTTAAAACATATTTTAAACTTTAAAAATTTTCAATTATAGTTCATTAGAATTATAAAATTTGTTGGAAAAAACTTCATCTTCTTTTTGTAATATAAATTATAGTTTGCTTAAATTTTTGGGCAGTAATTTTTATATTACTTAGAAATGAAACTTAGAAATGAAAGTTTCATTTAGCAGTTGTGTGTGACGTCTCCTCTATAGGATGAATGATATATTTTACATATAGGGTTAGTACTCTATGTCAATCCAATCAAAAATAAATATTTGTCAATATTTAAAAATGACCCAGTTTTCAATTTCCTGTATGTAAATGTGACTCTTGCCTTTAATAACATTACTTTTAATGTGATATGAAAGTGGTTTCTTTCAATATTCTCAAGAAAGTTAAAATAATCCCTATCTATTAATGTTCATTTTATGCATGTTTTCACTATATTGTATTTTAATTTTTTCACATATTATTAATAATTAATAATATATTTAATTAGGATGCTAACTCTAATACATAAATAAATCAATATTATTTCATTTTTTTAACTTAATTCACTGAAATAGTCCGAATGTCTTGCCAAACTGCACATCAACTTTTTTAGCTAACCAGAATCGCGAAAAAAATGTTTTGCTTCTCATTTGAATTCAAGTTTCTCTTCCAAGCCTTTAAAAATATAGGTTAGAGTCTTTAAAATTTTGCCTTATGCATATTGTGAGTTTTGGAGAGCTTTATAATGTGAAAGCTGTATCATTACATTTACCCATTAAAAAATCAACTTCAAGAGTGTTTAAAATACACCATCCATCACCGAACTGAAAATAACACATAATTATTTCAAATACCAACGTCGTCAACAACTCCAGGCACCGTGCGCTTTCTTCAAGAAGATTGAAGCAGTGAGTTGCCGAGTACCTATTACGCGTAATTAAGCTTTAGAATCTCATCGCTGTTTTAAAAACAGCTTTGTTGTCATGTGACAGACGATAAATGTCATTCTGAAGCAGGGTGCCTTTATCCCAAACTGGCCCCATTCCACTGAATCGAGTCCCAGAGTTTATAATTACAGATTTAATTAAAATTATAACTAAAGATTTTAGTTAGGATAATGATGGGTCGCGATTGTCACTAACACCTCAATATTGTGTCTTGAATGGATTCGTTTGATAAAGATCAGTATGCCTGGAAACTCTACGAGATTCCAAAGTGAGATCTCTACAATACTAAAGATATTGCTATCACCAACATTAACATATAAAAATTTCATTCAATGATATGAAAGCAAAATATACTTACATCTCCCTGACAATGTTTAGAGTTGCCACAAGCCCCTGCCATTATACTTGCAAGCAATGACGAAATGTGCTTTAGAACTCTGAGCCAAAAACAAACTTTCTTTAATTTGTTCTTTCACAGTATTTAGCACAGTAAATGGAAAAGTAATCAATATAGCCAAGTATCTTTATCTGCTAAAAAACAGAAAAAAAAGACAAAAAAACAGAATGGAAGAAGGAACACAGCAAAACTATCTCCTGATTTTTAAAAAATTTATAAAACAAAATGTACAAAGAGTTTCAGGACCTTTTACTAGGTAACTCTTTAAAATAAGTAGAAGAAATGCATATATATATTTCATTCTTGTTATGGTAAATTTATCTTAAAAATAAAGATAATTACAAAGTTGTGGTGGTGCATGACTTTAATTCCAGCTCTCAGAAGGCAGAGTCAGGAATATTTCTGTGAGTTCGAAGCCAACCTGGTCTACACAGTGAATTCCAGGACAGCCAGAACTTCACAGAAAAAAAAAATGTCTCCAGAAGGTTAAAAAACAATAAAAATAAATAAGTAAAAGAAAAGAAAATAGTAAAAAAATTGTACAGGGGTATAATAAAAAGAAATACTACATTGTCAAATATTCCAAAAATGATATGTATTTCTGTGTAGATGTTCCCTGTTGTGGGTTCTTAGACTGATAAAAAAATGTAAAGTCAGACTCAAAGGGAAACTCAGAGATTATTTTATACGAGCTGGAGAGAAACAAAAAGGGAAGGCATAAAAATTGGGAATTTGACAGCTCCCCAAAGAAAGGTAATGGAAAAAAAAAGAGAAAAAGCAATGGCCTTAGAGTAAAGGTCAGCAATTTGCATTCTCAAGAAGCTGTGAAAAGTCAGGATAAAGACTTCTTCATAGACTATGAGAGAGTCTATAGGATTTAGAGAAATTTGCTAAGGATTTCAGATGATATATGAAAACTAGATATAATGAAGGAAAAAGAAAAGAAGATAGGCTTAGTAATAAAACCCAGCAAGCAACTGAAACAAGAGAGGACTTCAACAGCAATGACAGTACAACTCATAAAACTCATAAATGGAATTATTGTTCATCCCAATTCCTTAGGTGTCTTTAGGTGTATTTATTTCCCTGAGACTTAATCTTCTGCTCAAGTGATTGACAGGCTCATTTTGATCAACTCTTGAGGGAAGAGACAATAGTATGTAATGATTTTGGTAGTCTACAAAATAATGTGTGCGCTCAGGCCAAATTTAGAGCACAGATCCACTTCTGTTGGTTAAAGGAATACTTCTTTTGAGGGTTTCAGTAATGTTTTATTTTATTACCCTTTCATAACATGTTTATAAATGTTATAGAGAAACCATCATGCTAATTACCATTGATAAAATGCAGCATGTCTTCCTGATACAAGTCCTAGAGAAAAGAGGATTATAAAGAATATACTTCAACATAACAAACTCAGAGCCAATATCATCCCAAAAGAAGAAAACCACAAAATTACCCTCTTAAAATAACTAATAAGACAGTAATTGATGCACTAGTTAGGGCAATAATAAAAGAGATGGAAACAAAGGCCCACAAATAGGAAAAGAAGCAAAATATGTTTATTTGAAGAAGATACAATTTTATACATAACAAATATCCAAAATTCCCCAGAAATTTTAGAAATAATCAAAATTTTCAGCAAAGTGGGAGAAAATAGAATATATGTTAAAAACAGTAGATTTCCATAGACCAATAACAAAAACATTGAAAGCAAAATTACAAAAATTTCAGTATAAACCTTACCAAGAAAATAGAACACTTCTACAATGAAAGTGTTTGATCTCCAAAGAAAATGATTGTAGAAGGCACTAGAAGTTGGAAAGACCTTCCATGCTAATTAATTGATAGTTAATATTATTAAAAAATATAAATAAAAAGCAATTTACAGATTAAATGCCATGCCAATCAAAACTTTCACTATTTTCATCACTGAAATGGAGAATAGATTATAATTCATATGCAACATTAAAATTTCTTGAGTAACCAAATTAATACTGTGGAAAACAAACAAGCAGGGGATGGCCTGGAACACACTAGCAGCCTTTTACTACATGGATTAAGGCCTTCTCTCAATAGGAGAGAATTCACACCTGATATGCTAAGCCTAGCCAAATTTCTGTGTCTGGTGTGGTTAAGGACCCTGCAAGAGATCTAGTTACTGCTACTCTCCTAAATCAATATAATTTGAACTGTATTTTGAGTATTTACCCTTCCTTCCAAAGGTAAGCATAGCTCACTTCTCATCAAGTCTTATTTTTGCAGAAGATATGGGCTATTATAGAAATTCAAAACTGGTTAAAATGCAGAATGCAATGGACTGTGGAGTGCCCAATCCCTATTGAGAAATCTACAATGTTTTTCTATACCTGAGGGTCAGTAAATATCATCAAATAGGGATCACACAGATTGTAAGAGATGAAAAATATAACTTCTTCAGTAGAAGCTTCTTAAATGCATATGCAAATGGAATAAATATAATTATAAACATAAAGAAAAGAAAAGAAAAGAAATAGATGAAGTCATGGCATAATAGAGAAACATTGCTCCATCTACAATATACATCTTTCCTCCCTGAGAGTAATTTTTACTGCCAGGAATAAATTGCATCTAGGTGCATTGTGGGCCAAAGGTACCCACTGATAACCGTGAACAATCTTGTCTATTGCCAAGGATATTAGTTGCTCTCCACAACCTGCTGGTAAGGCCCCATTGCTAAACATAGTATCTACATATTACATGGAGAATGTGTACTAGTGTCTAACTAGAACCTTCACCACTACTAAATAATGATACTGGTAGGTACTCTCTAAGGTCCCAGAGGAGAAAAATAGCCACCAATCCAGCTACAAATCCTGTGATCTACAGTGGGCCTGCTGTATGGATTACATGTTGGTGGAAGAGTGACACAAATATTGTGGATGAAAGCAACAACCGCTATCTGATTGAACTTAAGGCCAATCACAAGACGGAATACTTTGCTTTAATTATCAGCCAATATTTTAAACTTGGAAGATCAATATTTGAGGTTTTAGCAAAGAGAACATAAACAACAAAGAATAATAAAGATGTAAACAACAAAGAACAATAAGATTGAACAAAAACCAACAATCACAGGCATAGGAATTTCCATGAGGAAAAAAATCAGTACATTAACTCTATGTACAATGTCACCATTCACAGCCAGCAATTCATAAGAAGAAAATATAGAAACTTTGCAAAAGAATAAATGGCAAATACTATTAGTGTATGACAAAATATTTTTCACGTATGAAATTGAAGAAATAGATGCCCATATATTTACCTGGATATATTTACACAAAGATATCAATAGATACAGCAATTGGTTTTCATTCAGAATACAGTGATCCCCTTTTCCTTCAATAAGAAGAGACACAATAAGATTCCACCCATTTCCAAGTTACATAGTAATCATTTCATAGAGAAGAATGTTGGGGGAAAAAAAGAAGACACGACTATCCAAGTGTAATATGAAACTACTCTAGAATCATAGGGTGGCTACTCCTGAAATCTGACAGCATCAGATGCTAAAGGAAAGTTTGCAACTTTGGAACAGCCATACATCAGAAGAGTTTATGTGGCAATTCCTTTAGGAAGTTTATCTTTAGGTATTTCCTGCAAAAATAAATAAATAAATTAAATAAGCAAGTGAACCCTAAGAATATGGAAGAAGAATATCCAATATCTATGATATGATTACAATAGTACTAAATTATAAAAGAGATGAATTGATATGTACATAGTATTCAAAAATATTATCTTATGTGCAGCAAGAAAGAGCAATCTTAGAAGCATTAGACTTACTGCACACAAACTAACATAGTATACCATTTAGGATTCCACTCAGAGCTGAAGTTTAGGAACAAAGAAAATTGCATATGTCAACAAAGAAATGAGACAGTTGACCTGCAGCGTGTGAAACTGACCTTGACTGAAAAGAGGGGCGTTCTCTGAAGTTGATCAAATCCATCTCTATCTTGACGGAAGAGGGGACTGAATGAGTATGTTTCCAGGTTGACACTCAAGGGAACTGAAAATCTAGGCATTTACTGGAATTGCTGAAAACCTGTAAAAGCTACACTCTTTGGCAATTGGAGTTGGCTGCATTGGAAGAAAAGCGCTGTTTTATTTTATATTATTTTTTTAAAGAGCCTTCTTTTTTAAGTACCTAGTATTTTAATTAAAAGGGAAGATTAAGAAATAAGTACAAAGCACACCAGTAAAATAAATGAAACAGGAAGAATGGTTTTTGTATGGCAGATATGGAGAGCTTTGAATTAAGCTTCTCTGAAGGAGTAATTGATTTTACAATTACAGCATTTTTAGCTCTTGCTTTTCTAAGTCTTGGCCTTTGCCCCGTTCCACTGCGGGCATCCATCTGCCAAGGGGGAGATTAAAATGTGTTACAGATGGGGTGAAAGAAGAAATACCTAGGCAGTATTTTTGACATTCAAATTGGATTATACACCAACAATATGTCTGAAAGGCCGGCTCTTCCCCTGAGGAGGGATCTTTCTATATTGCTTATTTTCCTTTTACATATCAACAGCTATACTCCAGAGAACTCCAGGAATTCAGTTTCCCCAGGAAAGAAGAGGGCGTGGATATACCTACAATGATGGAGTGAGAAGCACAGAAGAGTAGCAGAAGCCCGGCTGCCTTCCAGCTTGAGTCTATTGGAGAGAATGTGTGTATTCAAATGTGAGTTATGATTTTACATTCTTGGAAAAGAGCTGAGAATTGCTAACAAAAAGCTTAGTGGTCAGGATCTTCTGCTGTCTGGTAAGTTATCCCATCTTCCACGAACAACTGCTGGCTGTAGGGTAATCTCAGCAATTGGCTAGCACAACACGATTAGATGAAGGTTCTCCGTGCAGCCAAGGGTTCTATCAGAGTGTAGAGGAACTCAGGACCCGAATGAAATCTGCATTTACAAAGAAGGTGATATAGAGAGGCCAAGAGGGCAAAGCAAAACCCATTAATATGCTGAAGGATTTTGATCCTGGCTACCTTGTTAAAAAGAAAAAAAATAGTGAAATACTACATTAACCGTTAATATCACCCACGTGGTCCCAACAAAATCAATGCCTGAAAAAGGATGATTGTGGGAGTTGTGTTTACAAGAATGGTATCTAGTGGGGCCTCACCCTTATACAAAGAACTACAGGCAACTAATGGGTGCTAAAAGTCAAATAGTTTTCCTCAGGGGAGGTGCTCTGGCTGTTATCTGGTATCAAGTGGTCAGCCTTGGAATCACATACATAGAAGTAAGATTATACAGACTGAGTGGTAATATTTATGTATTTAGTAATATATATTCCTGTTGAGTCCTGGCCTCCAGCTGCTCTTCCCTGCTAGAGATCTTTACTTTCCTTCTGATTTGAGTTACTAAAGGCTGGGTCAAAGTTGTTTACCAGCTCTGCTTCACGAGCACGTGTTGCCTTGGCCTTGATCAGTGGATAAGGTTTTCACCTGTTGGCCCACTTGACTGTTGAGTATATGAGCCTCGGTGGTGCTATTGAAAAAAATGGCTTTTTACCAGTGACTAGAGGTCTGTGTCTCTGTCTCTGTATCTCCGTATGTTTCAACCTCTAGCCCCTTGCCTGAAGTTTGTGAACTGTATGGTAGCATATAGAACACAGACAGGCGTTGTGTGCTGCATATTACCAATAAAGAAAAAGTGGCCATGATTTTGAGAGAAAACAATGAGGGACATGTGGGAGCGATTGAAGGAATGATAGGGTGTTGTAATAGGAGCGGCAGGGCTGCGTCCCCAGCACCCTGCCGCCTGGCTAGCTTATGCCCGAAATAACAACACACAAACTGTATTCATTTAAACACTGCTTGGCCCATTTCTATCTAGCCTCTTCTCAGCTAACTCTCGCATCTGGACTAGCCCATTTCTAATAATCTTTGTAGCTCACGAGGCGGCTCACCAGGGAGATTCTAGCCTACGTCCATCCTGGGTCAGAGCTTCATCGCGTGTGCTTCAGAGAGCAGAGCTCTCGCATCCTCCCGGGAGAGGGGAGCATGGCGTCACTCTCCAGAGAGCAGAGCTGTCGAGTCTGAGCTCACTTCCTCTTCCTCCCAGCATTCTGTTCTGTTTACTCCTTTCACCTATGTTTTAACCTATGAGCCCAAGCAGTTTCTTTATTACTTAACCAATGACCTTCCTCCAACAATAGGGAAGGGGTTAACTTTCTTAGTTATATTTTAATTTTATTTTTTAAATGGACCTTGTAGATGGTTTTTTTCCTCCATCTATTTCAGACAATGGAAGCAGAGGATGATGAAGATGCAGAGGTAAAATCATATGAATAAATGAATAATTATTTTTAAGTAACACTCTTCGGAACATGAGTGTTTCTTTGGAAGTATATTTTGGAAAAACTATGGTCCATATTCCATTACACAATTTCCACCCCAACCCTCCCAACCCCATATGAGTAATAATCAATCCCTAAACGGTGTTCCTCACCCTGAGGACAAACTTTGTTGGGAGAGGGGACATTATCTTTTAGAATTGCTTCCAGCTCTCATTGGGGCATTGGTTTTTTTTTTTCCCCTGTGGGATACTATAAAAATAAAATGATGGTTAAGTTTCAAGATTGCTGTTTTGTAAAATTGCAAACGGTCTCTGAGTAGTAGATAGGAATCTTCTGACGTTCTTATTTGGAGTTCTGGCCAGAACATTGTAAGAAGATGCACCATTTCCACAGCTGGTACCCAAAATCCAGTCTCATAGTAGCACTATCAGCATCATGACATCATATTGACCAGGTGGAGTCATTGTTGTGGGGCCCCATCTTCTTCATGGAAGTTTCAAAGATTACTGCAGGAAAATCTACTGTATATTGTGGAAAACTTAAATTCATATAGACATATTCAATGAAAGATGTGATATAGAGAAAATGGGCATGAAGGAATATAAAATATTTCCTTACAGTCTATCTCTTTTCTGTCCCATACCACATGCCTTCTGACATGAGATAAAAATTCTGAATTTTTCTTTTAACAACATGCTTGGATTTAGAGAATAGCCATCATCCAACTCCAAAGCCAGCTCTGATTTTTAAGTAGAAATATGTACATGTCCACATAATCAAATTTTCCTGAGCAGGCAATACAGCCTTGTAAGTCTGATTTCCCTTTGCTTGCTGATTCTTTCTGGAGGGCTATGTTTTCATCTTTAGACACCCAGATGTTCAAGGACTTTCATCTCTTTGAAGATGAGTATTTTCCTGCAACGACAAGGACAAAACCCTGCCCAAACCCTTATAAGGTTTTCTTCATCACCTGTATGATTGTCACCTCTGTGGATGAGCTGTCATTTCTCTTTCTCAAGAGGTTTTCTTTTTGAAACCAAATCTTTACTAATTTTGATGGTATCCATAGATTTTCTTCTCTGGAAACAAGAGCAAAACCCCTTCACCAACATAGCACATCTCCTGGTTTCCATTGTGAGGTCAACACATCCTTGAAATATACTGGCTGATTTAACTCAGTTATTTTTTCTATTATCCAATGTCTATTTGATGCTGTCGTTCCTTTCTCAGTAGTGATAAGAAAATTTAAGATTAATAAAGCATTATGCAATCTACTTCAGGGGGCATTTTCCATCCCTTTCTGCTTGTTTAGCATATACTTTATAGTTTGATTTGATCTTTCTAAAACTGCCTGACCTGTAGGATTGTTTGGTATAGCTGTAATATGCTTTATTATATCATAAACAACAAAACTGATTCACTTTTTTAGAGCCATATGTTGGACCACTGTCTTTTTTTTTTTGTGGAGGTATACCCATGATGACCATAACTTCTAATAAAAGTGTGATAACTGAATCAACCTTTTCTGAGCTCAAAGCACTTGCCAACTGAAAACATGAATAAGTGTCAGTAGTGTGGTGTACATATTTTAATTTTCCACATTCTGTGAAATGGAACAATCCATCTGCCAGATTTCATTCCTTTGGGTACCTTTTGGGTTACTCACTGCATTTAACTGTGTTTGCTTATAGAAAGGGCAAGCAGGACATCGCTTTATAATCTCCTAAGCTTGTTACCATGTAATAGAAAACTCCTTCTTTAAACTTTTGCTATTAACATGATTTTTCTTATGAAATTCATCATACTTCCAATCAATAATTGGCCAATTTCTGCATTACCTTGAGCTTGAGGACCTAGACCCATGAAGGATCAGATTGTATTACATATAGGACAAAGCCTATTCCTGATTATGTATTGAACCTGAATGAATAATGAAGTCAATTCTATGTCATCTGGTATAAATTCAGCAGTTTCAATATGCAAGACAACTCTTTCTGCATATTGTGAATCAGTAACTATATTGAGATGTTTGCAAAATCACTTAGTACCTTAAGAATAGAATATAATTCTGCTTTCTGAACAGAATTATGAGGGCTTTGTTCCACCTCACTTAGTTCTTCTGAATTATATCCTGCCTTCCCTGATTTGTTTGTATACACTACCACACCTGAAATTTTTTTATTAACAAGAAGATATATTTATATTTTCCTATACATTACAAATATAAAATGCTATAGATACATGAATAATCGTTTTATTTTATACTTTTTACAAAATTTATGTATAATTACATACTAGATACATGACTCTTCAAAACATATTTTGATTTGAAACTTTTCCTTATATGAGACTATCTAGCAAAAGAAAACAAAGAAGCGTAGAATATGATCAAAATATGTTCTAGGAAAAGTTTGAAAAATATAACAACTTAATTTAAAAAGCTAACAAAAAATAAAGCTTCTGCATATGATTTTCCTCATCGTCAACATTCAACAATTCACTTTTATAGTTTTATCAATAAAAAGTTACTTTATCTGTATTTTCTATCTTTACATATATGTCACATTGGCATGTAATATATAAGTTATTAATTATTATGTCATATTTATTGTGTATTGTGCATATTGTATATGTATATATTATGCAGATTATATATGTGTGTATATAGAGTAAAACCATCTTTTTCCCTGGCTCTTATATCATCCTGGTACCTTTAGATATTTATTGATGTCAAGGTCTTGGCATGCTATTAAGTCGCAGTCCAGCCAGTAGAAACTGTAACCTTCTTCAAGAAGAAATCATGAACTAACTTTCAACCAATGTTTATGAGGGGAAGAGACAGGTAACAATGTGGAACCTCAAATGTCATTGTTTTAGTGAAGATACCTTTTGAAAGGGCAATGATTGACAAGTGATTTTCCTAAAGATTTCAGTATGATAGAGAAAGGGTAGATCAGTCAATATATGAAAGTTCTCCCATTTTTATTTTCTATGACTCTTTTACTGGTTCTTTTCAGAGGACTCAATGTACAGGATAGAGAGAAAGAAAGATGTAACCAGAGTTGGGATAAAAACACAGAGAGACAGACTGAAATTTTAAAGCATTTGCTGTGATTAGGCAGGCATGCTGACAAATCCCAATTGCACAGGGGAATGTGTTCCCAAATCTATATTCTGGAGAGATTCTGTTATGATTTTAACGTGAAATAGCCTCCAGAGCTTCTTGTATTAAATATCTGTCCCCTGGTTATTGCTATTTCAGGGAGTTTGTGGAGTTTCAATGTAACTGTAATGGATGAAGAAGTTACTGGGGAAAGGATTCTGGAAATTACAACTGTCTCCAATCCATTCCTCTCTCTGCTGGTTAGCTGTGAGGTGAGTAATCCCCTCAATCACTGGTTCTACTTCAACGATTCTCTCCCTCATCATGGCTTTAAAATCAACAGAGCTGGAGACAATAGACCGAACTCTCTAAAGACAGAAATTATAATCAATGATGGTTCTAAGTCACTCTCAAGGATTTTGGTTAAAACTGTAGAACAAAAAAAAATCAAATATGGGGCCTAACACATAGAATAATCTCATCTGTAAAATACAACTAACCTATTGAAAACTCAGTCATTTATTTTGTATCTTTTAGATGCTTTGTAATAGACTTTTCCTCTGGAGACTCCACATCTAATCACCCACATAAAGAAGCCATGGCATACCAAATTATCTATACTGCCAAAATCTAACTTGCCGAACCAATGAGTTTTACTGGGGTTGGTTATGGGATAGAGATGAGGGGAATACCTAAAATAGAAGAAATTAATCAAAGACAGCTGCATCGCCAATGCACAGCACAGCATGGGTGGCAGCTAAGAAAAGCTGGAAGCCATGCACAATGCACAGCCTAAAGACATCTCAACAGCATGGAGAATGTCCTTTCCTGGTGGTTCACTAGGTCTGAGCCTCTTCCAGTTATCTCAGATGGTCTCTGTTTTTTTCAAGGCGCTTGGCTGTGGAGGCTCAACAATATGAACCTCTTTCTCCCTTTTCTGATGGTCAGAGAGTTTTGAGATTGCTCAAAATAGTTGACAGCATCCTGAATCAAAATATTGATGTTAGTATGGTCAACAAAAGTAGACCCATTCCATCCTGAGAGATGGTCAGGATATAGAAGCATATTTCTGCCCCTTCTTTTGTAATCTGAGGTTCCCTGGGGAATGGCTGCCTTCAGGATACTTGGTCTAGGGTGACTTCACTGCCTAAGCAACAGAATGCTAATGACTTGATATTTCAAAATGCTAAAGCATTTAACTGTTTGAGTTGTCCTTTGAATCATGTTAAAGAAGCCTTTTGTTGCCTTCTTCCCCCTTTTTTATTGGGGTATAAAATTGTCTAGTAAACTAAATGCAGGCAATCTCTCTGGAACACTCTCCCAGAACTATTCTATGGTTTCTGTTTCTTTATTTTTCATGTGTTTTTGTATTCATTACTCCAGAATTGACAGAGACATCTCATTGCCTGGACAGTCACCCAAAGTTCGTCTGTAACATTGGGGCATCCGTCTCCAGCTGACAGGATGATAGTATCGGGCAGGCTTTTCCATGAAGCAGGAAATTTGAAAGACTGTTTTGCCTCTATTGGCAGTTTGCCAGTAACTTTCTATACCTTTTTTTTTTTCTCTCAAGCCTATATACATTTTTTAAATACACTGCATCCCATTCAGAGCTTTAATTCTGTGTGAATCTGTCTTTAGTGCATATCTGTAATCATTTCTGACCAGTAGAGCCTAAAACTGGTAAGCAGTGTGGTCGAGGCGCCCTGGATGCTAGCTCCACCTCTCTGGGCCTGCTAACATGGTGAAGGCAGTTCACTGCCAGCTCTGGGAGCACAGGGAGGGAGTCGTGCTTACCACCTCAACATTGGCAAGCAGCTGACCCATGCTGTCACCATGTAATTTTCAGCATGCTGCGCACCAAAACCATTCAAGTGCTCAGCTTGATGCTACTGCTGAGTCAAGAAACCTTCTCTTAAAGGAAATATGCCTCAGCTTGCTTTTTGTGAACAGAGCACATCTGAAAAAAAATAAGGAATACCAAGAAATTGTGATTAACTCTGTTCTTTTGTGTCTAGAATTCTTTCCCAAGCTTTCTCAGGTTATGTGTGGATGTGGTTGCCTTACATTGGCACGCCATTTTGTAGATGGAGGGTGTGCGCTCATTTCCTTGTCAGCCGGACCCAAATAATAACAAAGAAACTATATTAATTACAACACTGTCTGGCCAATAGCTTATGCATATTTGTAGCTAACTCTTACATCTTAAATTAACACATTTTTATTAATCTGTGTATAGCCACAAGGTTATGGCCTACTGGTAAGGTTCTGGCTGGTGGCTGGTATCTTTCTCCTTCAGCAGCTACATGGCATCTTGCTTATTCCGCCTACTTTCTCTCTATATCTCTGTTCAGATTTCCTGCCTGACTTTTCTCTAAAGCCAGAGGCCAAAATAACTTCTTGAATAACCAATGGTCATAAAACATAGTCATAACATACAGACTTTCTCAGGGGAAGAAGTAGACACCTTGATACAAGAGTTGCTGGAGATTGACTTCCTTGTTGTCCCCAAAAGATAGGGACCTTATTTTCTTCTGTATGAAAATGTTGGAGATATGCATTGCATTCCTCACTTTTCACACAAGCATAACAAAAGTTTTTAGTGTATTTTTTTTTACAGGAATTGATGAATTACAAATCATCTGGCCTCAACTCCATCTCCCATGGCATTCTTATCCTCAAGCTTATTTATTAAGCAAATCTGAATGGTTTTATAGTTCATTCCATTAATAGATGTCATTCTACTTCCTGGAAAGCTTTTTTTCTCTCCATAAAAACATTCTCCTTAACTGTTAAACCTCAACATGTATAAAGATAATGGCCTAGTTAAAAATCCCATACTCTGAGACACAGATAATGCATAGGGGTGGGAAATGTCATCCTTTACAGTGTCAGTCCAAATATTTTAGTAACTTTCTTTCTCATTATTCAGAAGTACCCAAGGAATGTTTAATCTTCTGTCTATGTAGCTCTCCCTTTGGCGCCTGTGTCCGGGGTGTTTAATATCATGAGGAAAATCTTTTCATACAAAGCCCTCTGTACACAGAGTCTTTCTCCATCTGATACTTACTTAGCACAATCGTTCTCCCTGAAGTCTGGGATGAAAACTAACTGGAAAATATTAGAAAAGGATTAGTGACTGTGATTACCAATGGTTATCTATCTTAAATGAAAGCATAAAATTAAGTCGCAGCAAAGCAGTGCTCATTGTAAGCAAGGTTCCAGTGGCAAACTTTGTGCATCATGTTTGTTTCTCAGACATCCAATTTTGTTTCAGCAAGGAGTCACCCTTGCTTCTATTTGTGACATGAAATAGACACAGAAATAAATGTTCTCTGAATATTCTTCAATGACTCTTTTATTTCTATGTTTTCTAATTGGAAGTAAGAGTAGAGACTTTTTCTTATCACTAAACCAAACTAAAGCAACATCTTTTGATTCTCACATTTAAATTGAGAGCTCTAAAATCTTTAAGGTAAAATGATATTGAAATGTCAGTGATTAAATATTGTTTCTAAGTTGCTATTACAATATCCCATTAATTTAGGAACATAACACTGGAATGATATGCTACTATTTCTCCATCAATTTAATATTATCTTTTTCTCTCAGTTTTATGATTCATATAGAAAATATGTAAAGAATGACATTATATTACAACAGAGTGTACATTATAGTAAGCCTTTTTTCTTTCCTCACCTAAAACCTTAAGTTTATGTTTGCCTCCTTTAATGTCATCTTTACCGTTTTCAAAGACCAGCAAGAGATTTCGATTAGGGTAGAGAGAGCATCTCACCTTCACAGCAAGAGATATGCTTTTAGATAATCCTTGGAACAAACTAATGTGGAAAAAACCTGATGGCATGAGGGAAAAGGCCCATGTTGGAAGAGGAGCAAAGGTTGTTTACTAAGGGAAGAAATGCCAGTATCAGGTGTGACACTCATCTAACAGTAGGAATACTTGTTACATTAACAAGATTTACTGACAGACTCCATCTGTGTCTTCTCACCAAACAAGGTCACTCAGTCAGATACTATGGTACCTAATGAGGAAAATGCCAAGTCTCTGGAGCGATAATGGAGGTTCACTCTGACTTACGCCTCAGGCACTGGCAATATTTTTAGGTCTAGAAAATAAAATAAGGTACAGAAAAAGGTCATAATTTTTATAGAGCCAATCCACCTTGAAAATAGCTGTACATGTAAGTGAGTATCTTTAATATTTTTCACCTTTCCCGAGAGGCAAGGTTACTTTCTATTCTTTTTCAAAGTGGTCCTTCAGGGTTTAATACCATCAACATTAAACTCATGGATATTATTAAGTTAAAGGGTCTGTGCCACCGTTTTTTATTGTTTTATATCAATGAAGGAAACATCTGGAAAATAAAGTAGCCTTTTGTTTTTACACAAATAAATTTTAGGTGCTTCTTTACATCAAAAAGATCTCACAAAAAGGTTCTGTGGCACTGGATACCTCAATGATGCTTGAATTCATGCACAGTGACTTTTAATAAATAGCTTTTGACAGGAGCAAATAGTTTAGCATTTTAACCCTCAGTGTCTTTAATGGAAAAAATATAATAGATTTAGAATAAAAAATAGTGGAGATCACTTCTAATAAAAATATCCTTGAGGCCCATTTTCTACTCTAGGACCTTTGACACCCTCAAGAGAATTTATCAGTGCACCTCTCCAAAACCAATTGCACACAGTTATACTCTGATTAATGACAGCTACATGGCATGGAAACACAATCAAATATTTGATATATCTTTTTCCATCTCTGATATTTTCCCCAAATAGGATTCACTAGTTTATACTCTTCTTTATGTTTCCCAAACTTTGAAGTACTTCTTTTAGCTTCCTCTATTATTTTGAAAGAATGTTAAATATTTTTTCATTATTTGCCAAATACTTCAGATTCCTTTATAGTTCTCAAATATGATTGCCTCAGTTAAAATATCATTAAAACTGACTATGGTGGTGCACACCTCCGTTCTCACCCCTCAGATAGTACAAGCAAGTGGATCAGATCAGGGGATCAAGACTATCCTAAACTGTCTAGCACACTTGAGGCAAAATTGGGCTGCATGAGATGCTACTTTGGAGAAAAAAATGAAATCACTGAGAATCAGGACATAAAGCTTTTCATTGTTATGACATTAGGTATGGTTCTAAGAACTCTGTATTTGTTGTTTCTTAACCTCATAGTTATCCTGTGAATGCATCAATAATAGTAGCACCATTACACATATAAAACATAACTGGGACATAAAGCATTTAAATAATTTAATGGGATGATGAGAGGTCTCAGTGAGTAAATGTGCTTCTTGTTTCATTCCAATGCCTGGAACACACATGGTAAAGGAAGAGTCAATACCCAAGCTGCCCTCTAATCTTCATATAACCACATTAAATAAATGAGTAAATATGAAGAGTAAATATCTTTTCAACAAGAAGTTACAAACCAAAGATAAAATCGAACCATGAAATTTCATTCCAATGAGTTTTGTTACTTAAAAAGCCAACCCCAAAACACTAAGAGAATTAAGATTTTGGACACGGTAAATTGAATGTGCTTCAGAGACTTTATATTACTTTAATTTATATGATTATTGATGACTAAACATTTCTAAGGAAAAGAGACATACAGTAAGTACAACAGGTGAAAGAGAAATTGAATAAACTGTACGCAGTATTTCATAACATGGTCCACATAGGAAGTCACTGGAGGATGCTGAATGAGAATTGTGACAACAGTCCATGAATATAAGAGTCATCAGACAGTGTCAATCATGTATGGAAATGTTTTTGGATTGTGTTTTCATTGTTTTCCCAGGCACAGCAGACAGGAGTGAGTTTATTTCATATTACTCATGACTATTGGCAGCTGTTATTCAATTAAGCATTTAATCTGCCCTTTAGTATGCCTCTATGGAGACAGAGATTGTTTTCCCACATGGGGCTTATTCTTGTGATTGTATACAGTGTGAACTCAGGTGAACTTACTCATATGACCTTTCTTGGCCCTTACAGTAGAAATTGTCTGATGCTCTAAATAAAGCTATCTATTGCATGAGACTTTAGTCTGCATCGCTTATAGGACCGATTTTCCCAGGTACCTCTGCCTCTAGAGCATTGACAAGAGTGGAACGAGACAATACTATGACTACCTGTAACAGCAAAAACTGAGAAGTGTAAGTAATTAAGTTGGTTGAAATGAGAAGTGTTTAGCCCTGCCTTCTAAGACGTTCAGTGCAGTACCAGCAGTTGTTAATAGATTGCATAAAGAATGAAAAATTATTGAGAGAACATTGGTAATAGCCAAGTGTAATCACCTGAGTGAACCAATGTTTATTTTATTTTTATTTACTTTTAATGGAGACAGGAAAGACTTGGTGAACACAGAGCAACAGTCTTGATTTGGGCCATGTAATCAAATAATCAAATAGCGCTGGAATGAGTTTGGAGTGCAGAGGGAGTTATATAACTATGGTATTTTCCATTCATTTATAAAAGAACTGAGGTCACCAGAAAGCTGAGCAGTTGAGGGAAAGACAACCTAGAGTTGACATGTGTTCTGTCACCCTTCCCCTCAAAGAACATGTCTTCCCTTCCTGGATTGTTTCTATCTTCATATTTCATGTGCAATACAACCTACTACTTAAAGCCTCTCTTCCCATTCCCTTGAGTCTCTTTCTGCTTCCATGACCACTATATATTCATGCTTATTACCACAAAATTAGATCAGTATAGATATTGAAAGTTCACATAGATCTGTAAAAAAAATAAATAAATAACAATTAAAAATTTAAAAAAAAACAGAGTGGACCTAGTTTAATTTTTTTTCAGTTTTATCTCTTCTCCTGCTGTGATGGTTGAATCTGGAATAAGTAACCATCAACTTGTTATGCATATTCTTAATCACTCTAACTCAGCTGAGAAGATCCACTGTCAGAACAGGTGGGAACATCTGGTGGTACTCAGGATAAAAGGAATTCTCACAGAGAGAAATTTTTACTTATTTTCCTGCCTGCCTCCGTAGTGTGCTGGCAACTTACTATACCCTGTTGGCATCTTGTTGTTGCTGTCATCCCTTTTGCCACAATTCTTATCTAATATTAGAATCCAGCTTCTTGAACATTCAAGATTGAATTGAGGACCAGTGATTATGCAAGACTCCTCCAGGCCTTGCACCAAATTGGGACTGATGAAGTGATATAACCCTGTGTTTGACAACTTCTGTGTTCTAAGTCTCTCAAATAAGGACGCCAGTGATGCACTACTTGGACCATGCCATGTAAGCCAATCAAAAAAAAAAAAAAACCACCTTTACAATATATATTTATTCTATTGGTTTTGCTTCTTTGGAGAATAATGACTAATACACCCATGGATTTAATAATTTTATATTTTGTACTGAATATAGTTCCATTGTGTATAATTATCACGTTTTCATTATCTAGTCATATATTAATGAATATCTAGACTGGTATTATTTTCTTGTCACTGTGAGTAGGGCGGTGGCAAACAATGGTCTGAAAAGCTCTCTGTGGTAGAACAGAGAGGCTTTTATATTCTGTCTAGGAGAGGTAGAGCTGTTTTGAAAAATTGTCCTGCTTGTGTTCTTGAGAAACATCTTCACTGAGTTCCACAGTGTTTGTACATTTAAAATCCCAATTATAGTGAATTAGAAGTCTTATCTATATCAACCTGTAGATCATGACCCCTTTCCAGACTAGCAATCTATTCATGGGGCAATATATCAGATATGTTGTATATGAGATATCTGTATGAAGATTCATAACAGTAACAAAATTACAGTTGTGAAGTATTAATGAACTACTTCTGTGGATAGGGGTCTCCACGACATGATGAATTCTATTAATGGGTCACAACATTAAGAAGGCTGAGAAGAACTGTTTTATGTCCTTACTAACCCTTGATAACATTTGTATTGTTGAAGTTAGTCATTCTGATTGGGATGAGAGAAAATTGTAAAATGATTTATTTCATTTTTTCCCAATGGCTAACTATGTTGAACCTTTTACAAGTATTCATTGGCCATTTGTGTTTTAATTTTTGAGAGCTTCCTGTTAATTTTATTGTCTATGTATTGGTTGTCAATTTGGATTTTTGTATTTAATTATTCAGCTCTGTATATTCTAGATATCAACCCCATGTTTGTGCTGTGGCTGACAAACGTTTTCGCATTCTGGAGGTTGCTAATTTCCTTTGTTATATGGAAGATTTTTTACTTCATGTAATCTTGTGGGTCACTTCTTGGGGGTTATTTCCTGTTCTATTGTATTTCTATATATTTTGTGAACATTAAAATTATTCTTTAAAAACATATCTCAAAAGTCAGTACTTCGGGGGGGGGGAAACAAAAACAAAACTTCAGAGATCCTTTTTTATGCCACTGCTCCCTGAACAAAACCTAACATTTCATTTTCAGCAACCTTTTTATATCATGATTCTGTAGTGTGATAGCTTATTAATTTTCTTCCAGCTTTCCTTCTCTCTACCACTGTCTATACAAATTCACATACTCTGAGCTATACCACCCACAAGAAGGACCATGTCTGGAAACGCTGTGAATATCAAGTTTCATCACTGCCTGGCTTCCTCATAGTGCATTCCCCAGTTTACACCTGATTTTAAATTGAATGACATCCATTGCAGGAGACCACCTACAAGATGAAGAAACAGAGCATGGGTTGAAGATTACACAGTGGGTCAAATGAATAGACACAAAAATTCCGGAAGTAGAAAAGAGATGGAAGAAGAATTAAGGATTTAATAAGACTGCAAAAGAAATAAGAGAAAGTAATATATAGAAATTGATCAAATAGTATACATGTGTTTGAAATTTTAAGGAAGTAATTATTAATTTAAGAACAGTCCCTTCTTGTCAATAAATTGACCACAAATATTCTTTACAGCCAACTTTGTCGTGATTATAATTTAAGAGTATCTACCAATCTATCAAGTTATCAAAATCAAAAAGGTAAGTTTGATAAGCCATTTAATTCACCTGTCCTTACCCCCATGTTTTATTGTAAATTGTATTTTTTATTCTAGAACTTCACTCACACACACATAACCAAGAGCAAGTTAGAGTTTGGAACATAAATACATAAATATTTTAGCTTTGTTTTCATTTCATACTGTAGATGTTTCAGAGCAAATCCATAAGAAAATCTTCTGTTTACAAAACTAAACCTATGAAAACTTTCATTTTAACCAGTATGTCTAAAATAGTAGCATTTTATTGAATTATTTCTGATCAAATTCTATAGGGTTTTAGGTGATGGCATAACCTAATAAAGTTCAAAATATTTTGTTCTTAGTTTTGGCAAAGGGTTGATTGGTAATTAAGGAATTGGAAGAATTAATATGCAGTAAGTTTGGTATGATAGGCTACAGGAGGCACTATAGGGAAAAATACCTAACACTAAAGGTTTTTTAGAAATAAATATAAAAATCTATCTCTGTAAAAGCTTTCTAAAACATACATATATAAAGAAAGTATTTAAATTTAGTTATACTGTAAGAAGTGGGAATGAAATGAAAATTCCCAACCTGACATTTTATGCTACCAAATTCAAACCCCAGTACTAGAGACGGGTTCCTTCTTTTTTAAGTTGAGGGCCTTTCTCCTGTTGATCTCCCAAAATTGCAAGCTACTGACAATATTATCAGTATTTGATTTGAGCATAAGCCCTTACTGACAGAAATACAACACACCAGAGTCTCAGAACCTGTTGAAATCCAGTTTGTACTTACCTGGAAATATCATCTGAACTGAAAGTTACCATAATGTTGGGAGGTTCTATGAATGTTACCAGAAGGGAAAAGAAACCAACCCATTATGATTTCATAAAAGCCACATAATAACCAGCATGACAATGTATGGCCTTTGGTAAATAGAGTCAGGAATGCTATAGAAGTAAACAATCATTTTTAGACTGGATCTAAATTCTGTTCTATGAGCTGGCACTGTTATCGAGGTCAAGAATATGTGGAAAGGCCGGGCGGTGGTGGCACACGCCTTTAATCCCAGCACTCGGGAGGCAGAGGCAGGCGGATCTCTGTGAGTTCGAGGCCAGCCTGGTCTACAGAGCTAGTTCCAGGACAGGCTCCAAAGCCACAGAGAAACCCTGTCTCGAAAAACCAAAAAATAAAAAAAATTAAAAAAAAGAATATGTGGAAAGGCGCTAGGTTTCCATGAGCCCCCCTTTTCCCCAGGAAAAGTGAGTTCACTCCCTGCCCATTCCACAGCCCCACTACACAGAACAATCAGACAAGATGGGGAGTCAAGTTAAAGCAGAAATTCAGTTTATTATTGTGAGCATCTCAATGTTACTCAGGTGCCACATGGCAGGTGATTAGTTAGGATGGTTTGCAAAATGCAACTCTGTTCTTCCGTTTCCCCTAGTATATGGATCCAGGGGTGTGGCTCTAATTGGAAGCTGCCAAGACACCATCTGGTGGTCTGGAGCATTGTTCCCCAGTGACACAAAAACACTTTTGTTTCAAAGAATAATTCTCCTACAGAGAAAGCAATTGAGACAGCATCAAATTTTTAAATGTAAGTATACTTAGACTTTAAATTTATTGTGTAGATTAATTTTCATATTAGGTCTGAAAGCAACAGAATACCAATATATAGCTCTAATACTTATCTAGATTTTTGTCATCTATCTTTTCCATTTCTTCTTTATAAATTGTGTCTGAGGATGAGTAATTAGTTTGGGTAGATTCAAGCTACCTTTCACACAATAGACATTACATTGAAACCTCTCCTTTTCTCTCAAACTACAGTAAAATATTTGTTGACAAAAAAAACACAAAAGAAATAGAAACTAGTGACATCTGGTAGGTTGTATAAGGTTTGTAGATTTTTCTATCTTGTAAACACCAAATAATTTAAAACAAATTAATATAAATGTTGTTTGGATTCTTGTCTCCTTGATATTGTTCTGGTTAGTTTTATGTAAATTAGACACAAGCTTAACTCACCTGAATCGAGAGAATCTCATTGATGAAATGCCTCCATTAAGATGTGTTTGTAGGAAAGCCTAGAGGGTATATGTTCTCAATCAGTGATTGATGCAGGAGAGAACAGCCCTTTCTGAGTACAATCAGCTTGGGATGGTGGTCCTGGGCTCTTTAAATGCAGAATGAGCAAGCCATGGGAAGCAAACCAATTAGCAGAATTCCTCTACAGCACCTAGATCAGCCCATGCCTCCAGGTTTATGACCGGTTGTTCCTGTCTAGATTTTTCTAAGTTATGGATGAAATCCCAAAGCAAATTTGACGTGTTTCAACATAAGCATATTCGACACACATCATGAGGAATCTGGTTTTTACATTTCCTATCAGGATTATTAGTTCTAAAGCTGAGCAATTCTGGAAATTAAGTTTAAAAATCTCTTAGCACCCCAAGAAAAGTGATAATTACACTTATTGTATCAGGAAATCATGTTTTCCTCTCCTGACATTCACTGTCTAAGATACTTATAAGCCAAACAGCAGTTTATAACTCTCACACGTTGCAGAATGATTTTGAAAATGAAACTGTTTTCAACTGTGCTAGGGAAACTTCTTCAGCCAATAGCCTTTAAGATAGCATCCCACTTTGGGCGTGGTCTCATGTACTATAAATGTGCTGGCCTCTTGGCTGCTGGATTTGGTTTCAATTCCCAGAGCCTGCAGAGGACTGAGGATCGCTACTCTTTCTGTGGGTTTATCCGCAGATGAATAAGCCTTTGTTATGTTCCATTCAAAGCTTTTGTGGAACTCTTTTGTACTCCAACGCAACTGTGAAGCACACACATGATGCGGGCAGTCCAATATTGTAAAAGCATAAATACGCCCAGGTGTGCAAAAATCTAATTAGATGACAGGTAATAATCCCTTCTCAGATAGGATGCTTATTCTTAGGAGCTCAAAGACACTCTAGGAAAGGGGTTGCAAGACTTGTATGGCACTTCTGAGCTAAGTCTCCATCAAAGATGCTATTGTGAACTATTACTGGAACTATCATTCCAAGATTTGTCTTAAACCAACTGTAGCTTTCTTGAGCCAGCAGGTGTGTGTGTGATGAGAATCAGGTACTCAATGCATTGACTGTTTCTTTAATTCTTCCTGAAATCTAACACTAGTAATCTGTTAATAACGGCTCCCGTGCTGAGCCTTAGTCCCCGATCTGGCCACATCAAGTTTGTCAGATGTTTTGTTCTGCAGGTCAGGAGATTGAGGAAGCAAAAACTCAAAACAAAACCCATCCTCATACATCTGTTCTCTCATTGGTACAGCATCTCATGCTTAATATTCAAAACAGTCAATATTAGACCTTGTAATTACATCACTGAGTACAACAAAGCCCCAGGCGTGAGCTAAGTGTCACAAGACCAGACTAGGAGGGCGCCCAATGAGACCACAGCTGTAGAGCTTGTACAATATGAAACTTCATCTTTCTAAAGTTCAGCTGAGCCCATTATTTATCAACAGTCAGGTATTTTGTGTTACTTTCAGCCAGATCTATTTATTATTGTCCTAATCACCTTGGTACTGATCTGAATCATCTGTATTCATGACCCCAGTACTCGCTGGGGTTTCCCCAGGGCCATTACAATTATTTATAGAGCAGTTCTAGTATCCGGGCCATTTTCAAGACAGCCTATAATTCAATAAGCACACATACAGAGAAATATTATACAAATCTTATCACAAAGATTTTCAAAGAGAATATGAAGGATTTTGGTGGCTTTTTCTGATTATGACTGAATATGTATTTTAGCCACAAAGTATTCCAAATACAAAAAACGGTAGCAAAATAGGATCATTATGAATACTTTAGTTTGTTTACTATTAGCAATTTATTCTTACAGGTCTTCAGTGGTAACATAGATAATTGCAGCAAAATAACAACAGACAGTTTAACGAGAACTTCTCTGTTTCTCATACATTTACTTCTATAACTTCTAATTAACACTCTACATCAATATTATTCCTTTGCTTTTCATACCATGAAGAAACACATTCTTTGAAACAGAGCATCATAGGCAAAAGAATTATTAAATATAGAATTCACAATGCAAAACAATATCTCATTGACTACCAAGCATAATACCTTGACCAATATACTATATTAAATAATGAAATAATGCATTGTATAAACTTTTAAAAGTTATGCTGAAGAATGCAGAACGTTTGAATGAGAGATAATAAAGAATCCTGCTCTAGGCAAGTGACCCTGGAGTGTTACTAGCTTCTTCCGTTGAAACTAAAGAGAACCATGATTCCCAAATCAGAAGCTCTCAGGTGGATGTAGATAGTGCCCCAAGTCTAAATCTGCTGAATCCATTTTTCTTAATAATATCAACATGCATAGTATGAAGAATAGAATGCTTCTGCCCAGTCCAGATTAGATTTTTGTGAACTCAATATAGATTTACCTGCAATTAGGAAGACTCACTGAGACATCAGCTCCTTCAGAAAGACCTTTGGGCAAGGTTGTAGGAGAATTTGTTTGATTGAGGATTGACGCAGGTGAGTCCATCCTACTGTGGGTAGTGACATCAGTGGACAGGTAGCTACGGGGAATAAGAAAGCAAACTAAAAAATCCGTGAAGAGAGGGCCAATAAGCAGTAACTCTCCAGAGTCTCTGCTTCAGTTGTGGTCTTTAGGTTTCTCAACTGAGCTTATGCACAGCTCTGCAGATATAGACAGAGACAGACAGAGAAAAACAAGCAGAGAGAGAGAGAGAAAGAGAGAGAGAAAGAGAGAGAGAGAGAGAGAGAGAGGTAGAGGTGAATATATGAAGAACTTCAATATTCACCAGCAATGGCAGGTTTTGAAGCAGAATGGGGTTTACAAGCCAAAGACTGCAATGTCAGAGAGGTAATGAAACTTCCCTGTCTAGTCTCCAAAATGAAATCATAGTCTTTTCAACAATTTTATTTTATATTATCAGAACTATTTTTAGACTTTGGACCTATAGAAGTAGACATTTTTGTTGTTTCAAACCATTGCCTATGTTAGCAAAAATTAATATAAAAGCAGTAAAGGATCATCTGGGTGGGGTGGTGAGTGCCTTTAATCCCAGTACATGGGAGGCAGAGGCAAGTAGATCTCTGTGAGTTTGAGGCCAGCCTGATTTACAAAGCAAGTTTCAGGACAAGCAAGGCTCTTAGATGGAGAGAACTTTTCGTGAAAAACAAACAAACAAGAAAACAAACAAAAGACAAAAAACAAACAGAACAATAAGAATACAACACAATGTGTTTTGTTCTCTACTTCTCCCTATTTTCCATCACAGTATCTTCTTTTCATCTTTCATTAAAGATATAAATACCATTCTGTCCATTTTCACATATGGCTATAACTTCAGCCCAATATTTCTTTCTTATCCATAACTGAAAATATTACTAGAACTACTCATTGTTCAAAAACACTTATTTGTAACACTCTTGAATTGAACAGTGACACAATAGTGTGTCCTTAATTCAAAACAATACTGGAAGACAAATTATTCATGAACTAGATTCTGGTCATGTTTTTTTTTTTTCTGTTTCTATCAGCATATCACAGGAAAACTTCTGGATTCATAAATTAGAGCTGAATGAACCTTGCGGAGTTCAACATGGTTGGATGCAAGAACTGTCGATTTGTAAAATTTACTTAAATACTCCACATGTGGCCTGGAGAGAACATGGACAAGCCTGTGCGAAAATTTGATAAAGTATTCCAGAACTTCTCTATTTGACTGATTCAAAACAATGAACCACATTATAACTAATGACTGCAATATGAACACCTGATGTCTAATGGCTAGATCTTCTTATTTGTACAAGATAGCCTTCCAGGAGACACTTTTTAATGCCTTTTATTGTCCATGGAACATGTCGTCAACTGTCAGCCAGTATCTTTGTGTAGAATCTTAGAATCAGCTTGTCTTGAGTGGAAAAATCAGTTGACAGGATGGTCCCAAACTGATATGAAGTCAGACTGCTCTGACATCAGTAAAAGCTGCAATTCATCCATGAAACAAAAGAAAGGGTCTGAAGCTAATTTATTATATTTCATGCTAAACATATCTTACATGGTACTTCCAAAATTAAATAGCAATGTAAAATTTCCTCCCATTTCTTTACATCAGCAGGGACAATCTGATGTAACAGAGATTAGCTAATTTCAAAATTGCTGTCATGTTGAAAACCCCTAAATCTTTCTTAAAATTTATGTCATGGATTTTGCAACTCATTCCTTTGACAAGGACATTGAAATCTGTCTGCATTTATCTCCACGACATTTGACTTCAGACAATGTCAGCAATGCAGTGACTTGGGGTAATGTTTGCAAATGTTTGCAGAATGTCAAGTCAATCAAGGTCCCTTTGGACTGCAAGGTAATAGAACAAAATTAGCATAGTCCTAGAGTAAGCTGTGAGGATGTACCCTCTCTTTCCCATATGCATGGGAACAGTTCTGGCCATCCTCCTTAATGAAGATTGACACAATATATTCCACACATCCTCAGGCACATACCAAGTTTCAGCCGTTGCAATGCCTTGATCCAATACACAAATTACATAGGCATATACAATTGCAAATATCACTTAATTAAATTTTCATTCTTAATGTAGTTTTTTTCTATATTCATACAAATGAACTGATGCTGTGTAAGGGTGTGTTACTTTTTTGTTGCTTTTGTAAATGATGCAAAGACGTGTTACATTTGTTTGATTAAATAAATTTAACATGAATTCAGGAGGCTGAACTAGCTGACGGGGGTGGGGCATGGGCAGGGAGGAGCCATTTGTAGCTATAATTCTTAAGTGGGAGCTGAACAGAAAGATGCCCTAATCTTGGGGAAACATATGCAAGGAGAGGTGAGCTGCTTGCTTTTCACCTCTCTGAGTGAGCAGAATTTTGCCTTAACCTTTGAATCCTGAATTCTATACAGAAATAGAGATATAAATAAAGTTTCCTTTAGTGATTGTTATAAAGCTCAGTGCCGGAGACAACAGAGTTCGCACGCGTTGTGGCCAATGTGGTTCAACTGCAGTTGAGTACCTGCAGTGTTGTAATAGGTGATTAGGATCACAGTTGCTTAAGTGGCAGCCAACACTTTGACAACACTGACATCATTTGGCAGTTTAGAAAGTTTAAGGTGGTCTGAATGTTTCAACAAAATAATACTGTCTTTCTTCCCCTACTTTTCTATCAGACGCAATCTTTATATTTTATACAATAAAATATATGGTGAAGGCAAATAAACACAACTTGATTTTTCTTTTCTGTTCATAGAACATGCAATTAAAAATTTGAAGGAAAATACTACAGACTCTGTATATACATCTTCAAGTCTATGGTCAGTCCCATTTCTTTTTTGCTGTGCTGGAGGCTGAAACTGTTACCTCAGCCCTATAGCTTTATTACCATACGTTCCTCTTTAACAATATTCTCCCAGTGATCTGTAAGGGAATACGCAAAGCATGGTATTAAAAATATCTAAACTCAAGTACACATAAATAGTGTATATCATAAAAAAATTATTGATATTACAAGTACTGGGTTCAAATAGAAGAATACCCACACAATCTCTTTAATCCTTTATCAACATAAAAGAAAATTAAGTGCTGATTTCAATTCATTCTTTGAGATGAGTAGATTAAATTACTGCTAAATTATTGCATCCTTCATTAGTTAATTAAAACAGGTGACTCACTGAATCCTTATCGCTACAGAGTGTTTTATTTATATATGGATGAATATATTTATAGACCATTAAATGCTTAATTCAGCTTAAGGGTTTGAGATGTGATTGTTTCATTCTAGAAAACAAACTAAAAAGAGGACACATTATAAGGCATGCTATATATTCTCAATTCTCAGAAAGCTTCTGTCCGCAAAATGGATAAAATGAATGTCTCCATGTCAATAAATATTCATCAATAGAAAACAAAATTATACACAAGGGATTTTTAATTGGTCCTAATTATTCATGAAAATACGAGAGTTTTGAATTTGATGTTAAACTAGTAACACTATTAAGTTAAAATACTTTTCAATAGCCCTTAAAACATATTAGATGTGAAGACAATTACAGTAAATTGTTAGCTTCTAAATAAAACTTTGTTTAAAAATATTTTCATTCTTACTCCTGCAGTTGCTACATCTTCCTTTTCTGTGGACAGCCTTTTATTCTTAAGTGTGCTACTCTGAGATGAATTCCATCATAATCTTAAAATCTCATTGCTTTCAACATATGACGTTCAACTAATTACATTTTATAGATAACACATTGTTTGGAACACAGTCCAAGAACAGAGTTGTGTGAGGATATTTCTGAGTGCTTGTGAGAAAGCCTCAAGAAACCACAAGAACCTTGTGACCTCAATTTCTTCAAAAAACATGTGGAATTGTGTTTTCATGTCTTTCCCAGGTATAGTGGGTAGGACAATGTTTACTTAATATTTTTCATTACAACTGGCTATCATGTATGTGTGTGTGTGTGTGTGTGTGTGTGTGTGTGTGCGCGCGTGTGTGTGTGTGTGTTTACACATATGGGGATGCAGGAGTAGAAGGCAGAGCACAACCTTTGCGCAATCAGTCCTTTCTACTTTGCATGCATTCTAAGACTTTGACTTAAGTCATCACCAGGCTTGCTCAGAAAGCACTTTTACCCAGTGAGTCATCTTATCAGCTGACCTTGGTTCAGTTTTTATTACATGAAAAATCATGAATAGATAAGCCCTTCCAGAGAATGTGTTATGTGCTGGACATTCCTCTAAGTACTACCCAGGACTTAGCTGATTTAATTTTTAGAACAATCTGATATTGAGACTACAATTGTCTTTTGAATCCAGATGAGGCAAAAGCCAACAGAAAGCTTAGGCAACACTATTAAATGGAAAATCTTAGATAATGAATAAAGAATGTTTTTCTCCAGACTCTGGCTCTAAAAGCCTCACTATAAATTCCTGAAACTGCACATTTATTTTCATTTTTTGTATTCTTCCTATAGTTAATAATTACCCATAAGAAGTTAAGAAAGAGCCATTTCGATTGTTAAAGTGGTAGATGTTCTAAAGAGTACATTAATGTGAACCACCATTACTTGTTAAATACATCAGTAGTGAAAATTTTTAAATTGATTTCTTGCTTTCTTATTTACTTATGTAGCTAAATGCTAACTTTAATGGCAGACAGTTCTATGGCTTCATACGGGAGCATTATGTGGTTTAAGTGGTATCTACAGCTACAGCACAGTATCAGACTGTCTGGGTGATCCTAGAACATGAGCAATTATAAGCATGTTCTTCAGTGATAGCTAGCAGATTTGTGGAGTCTCAGCCCAAGAAACTCACACTTAATTAACTTAATTATAATCAGGTCCTTGTTCCTATCATGTAATCTTTTGCTGGAGTTTTTATGTTATGTCTAGAAACATACTTTTTTCTGTCAGTATGTCTGTGCCACACCTAATTATTTGTAAACGTATTGATTTAAATATCAATAGAAAATCTACTGATGATATGGTGTGGGAAGACTTTATATGGTCTTTAAAGATTCAAGAGATAGTGTGCTGGATGTCTTTAATTGAAGATCACTAATGGTTGCCTATATCTCATCTATACCCTGTTATACACCTCTTAGTCCCAAACCTCATAGTCCATTTATCATTTCTTGGTTTCTGTAGTTACTGTGGGTTAATACCAATATCTGAAAATTTGGACCTAGAAAATGGAGATGATCGAAAGCTTGTAGTGCCTGTCATTCTGGATCTTGGATACCATACACAATATATAATCTTTCCTAGGTCTTTACATTTTCCTACACATTCCAAGATTTCACTTTTCTTTACAAGAAGAATTGTGTCCCATTGCATACACACACCACATTTGACAGACAGGTAGATGGTAGATAAATAGATAGATATTTTTTGCAAGTGTATATCCAGGTTAGAAAACATGATTTTGTTTATATTAACTGGATCTAACATGAAAGCCTTCATCTTGCCACCTTGTTGGAACAGAATTAGGAAACATTATGTAGGTTGCTGGTGTAGGAGGTCCTTCTGTCCATGTGTTGCTTTCATTGATTAATGAATAGAGAAAACTGCTTTGACTTAGTTAATAGGGCAGAACTTAGGTAGGTGGGGAAGACAGAACTGAATGCTGGGAGAAAGAAGGGCAGAGTGAGTCAGAGAGACACCATGGAACCACCAGAGACAGACATGCTGAATCTTTCCTGGTAAGCCACTGCCAGGTGGCAATACACAGATTAATAGAAATGAATTAAATTAATATGTAAGAGTTAGCCAATTCGAGGCTAGAGATAATGGGCCAAGCAGTGATTTAATTAATACAATTTCTGTGTGGTTATTTTAGGGCTAAGCTAGCCAGGCAGCTGGGAAGAACAAGTGGGTCCTTTCCCTGCAACAGGTTGCCAAAGTAGAGAAGCAGTTAATAGTTCTACCTTTTACACATATGAGCCAGAACAATTATCATCATTGCAATAAATCAGTAAATGTGCAGTATGCGGTACCCATATATAGGTGGTAACCAACAATTTATAATGTTGTGTAAGATCCTAAACAAGACAGAAATAGGCTGGTACTAGAAATCTAGTCCATCTTCCTAGGGATAGTGAGGTCTTGTGTCTTACAAAAACAGATCTACAAACATCACGTTGCTAGACCATCATAGGTCCTAACATTCTAGTTCTTGCTGTTATACCATGGCTTTGTTAACTTTTGAATTGCTGTAGTAAAACATCATGGCCAAGGCAAGTTCTAATCAAAAGCATTTAATTCATGGCACACCATTCTAGATTTCATAACTACCAAGTTTTAGGCAAGCATGGTAGCAGGCAGGGAGGCAGGACACTGAAACTGGATCAATAGAAGAGAGGTCATATTTTGATTCACAGTCAAGATACAGAGAGATTTTACTCTGAATAGGATGGACTTTTGTACATACTTGCTTTAACAAGGTTACGCCTCCTAACCCTTCCCAAATAGTTCCAACATTTGAGAACCAAGTACTAAAATATAAGTGCCCATAGGATCCATTTTCATTCAAACCACCACATGCCCTCAAGTTCTTATAGTTTTAGGCTCAAATTCTTGTAGCTTTAGGCAAAGCAGCATCTCTTTATTGTGAATGGAGACCATCACAGAACATCACAATGAGACACAATGTTGACACTGTGGGAGTCTGGCCCTAGTGAATATATCTACATCATAGCTTCTGTATCTATGGTGCAGGAAATAGCTTGGTCAACAACTTGGTAACTTGGGATAGCTACTTTTTGCTTCCTTTCTGTCACCTGTTTTACGAAACATGAAATTTTCATATACAACTCATCATGAAATTAATTACAAGGTTGGATTTAAACGTTTGTATTTTATTTAATTTGTTAAATCACAAATATAAAGACAAGCTTTGATAAAAAATTTGAAACAACACCTATATTAGTTGCAAAAGTAGCAAGTTCAATATGATTCATTATAAATGTAAATAAACTTGCATAAATAACTGAACTACTAATCAGCAGTGGGAATCTGAGTGTCTCCTAGCGTATATGATGAAATGAAACCATTTAATTTTAGACATGAAAGAAGATATTGAAATAGTTGGTGGAGAGGAAAGTGTCACGAGAATTACTCTATACTGTCTTCACACATTTTCAGAAGGTAGTCATAATGAGGCCATTTCTATGGAAATGAGACCATAACCTAGTCATTCTGTACAACTGAGTCATTCATAACAGTTTCTGAGAGCAGGGATAGATCTTAATGCAGCTTCCCCAGAACTTCCTTTGTCATGAGCACCAAGGGCATAGAAGAATCCTTTATTGAATATGGTCACCAACAGCAGATGTGTTTCTCTCACATATTAGTACATTGAAAGGTGAAACTCTTTATAAGTTAACAGTATATAAATTAACAGTTCAAGATCTAGGGTCTCAACATGCTTCCACCATAGATAACTCTTTGACAGGGCTTCAGAGTTAGGGCAAACTGAACATAGGGATGGTGTTTATCAACCTTGTACTTCGGGTAACAGAGTCAGGGAGAAATGGAGAATAACATTTTTATATCAATGTTTGCTTCAGTGTCTTAACAACAAATATTTGAGAAAATGAATTTTAGTCAGGGAAAGTCGATTTTTAATTTGGTTTCATCATCTCTTCACAAGAAAATATTGTTTTTTATTTCTTATTTAAGAATAAAATATCATTTCACAATAGATATATTTTGGTAGTATGTACCATTAATTGAATAATATAATGAATCCAAAATGTGAAGAATATAATAAACCCTCAGTAAATAACTGTTGCTATTATATTTAACTGATATATGCAATGATATATGCATATTTCAGTTAATAACCTATAAAAAGATAATAAAAAGCAAGAAACTATTCATCAAAGCAACACCTGTTGATGTATAATAATTTCACACTCAAACAATTATTAAACTGATCCAATTCTCTTGCCTATATAAAAGTGATTATATCAGGTTGTATTTTGGGCAATATTAAACTTCTTTATGTATGGCTTCAGGGTTGACTATTTGCTATTAGATAACAAATCAATGTCTGGGGAGGACATTTTCTCCCACTCTCTGCATTTATAGTAGGTGATAGTTCTTTCACTGGGTTTGAGAGCCTTTGAAATTTCCTCCCTCTGTGTTAGTACGCCAGTTGGTGTCCTTGTTCAGGTCTTTAAGTAACCATGTTGAGTACTCATGGCTGTAGCTTATCTGAAACTTTTATGAGTCTAAATCTTATAGCAAACTTCATGTTCAGCAAACTATTACAATCTTTATTTGCACCTACTTCTATATTCTGTAAGCCTTACGTGCAGGAGGTGTGTTATACAGCACTTGCTGGGTGTACTAAGATACATTGGTAGTTATTGTCTACTAGCAATTGGAATACCTTGCTTTAGGCTCTTCTGACTTTCACAGTTTCTGCTGAAGAAAGAGATCAGCTGTTATTCTTATATAATTTCCTTTATAGTTGACTTCTGTATTTGCTCTTGCTGCTTTTAATGTTCTTTTCTTTCCTCTGTACCTAGTGTTTTAACTGGGATATGCTATGGGGTTTGTCTTTGTGGTTTCATCTAAATGGTGTACTGTGTGCTTTTTGTATATGTGTTTGAGGAAAGTTTCTGCTATTATTGTCTTGAAGAGCTGGTTTATGCTGCTTACCTGGGGTTCTTCTTCATTTATTCCTCTCTGTGTTATTGTTGTAGCATCCCACATTTCCTATACAAGTCTTTGCTGTGTTTTAAATTTTGCTATTTTTCCACTAGGGAAATGGGAGGCGGTGGCGGGGAGGAGGCAGAAATCCTCAATAAACAAATAAATTAAAAAAAAACAAAAAAACAAAAAAAATAAAAATTATCCCAATAAAACGTTTTAATAATTTAAAAAAAATTTTTGCTATTTTTTATTTATACTAAATATTCTGAATTTAACTCTTGATATTCTAACTTCCACTTTCTTCATTTCTTTGTAAGAATTTCCTTTGAGTTTTACTTTGGTTACTTTGTTGTCCAACTTCATTTTCATTTCAGCTTGAGAATACTTCAACACTTCATTTAATTCCATTTCCATGTCTTAGATTGTCTTCATTACTATCAGCATGCTTTTGGTTTGTCTTTGCCATCACTAAGTCATTTATTATTATTACTAATTTTTTGTTCAAATGTTTCTTTGTGTCTTCTTGAAAGTTTTAGAATTTTTTTGAAGATTATAATTGTTCTTTTAATTCTTTTGCTCTGGAATTCATTGAAAATTCCCCATTTCTATGGGACTGGTGGATTGGAAGTGGAGCATTATACCTTCATTTTTCATATTGGTTTTTTTTAATGCTATCTGGACATGTGGGGGTTGTTAGTTATGTGTCTGATATTGAAGGGCAGGTAAGAGTAACAATCAGGATGTTTGATATGATTTGTGCCTAGAGATTGGATATGGTAGAGCGGACACGGTGGACATGATATGCAGGAATGCACCCTGCTCTAAAACTGGGGCATTTCTGCATTCCATCCTTGAGTTTATTTTAAACAATCACAATTACTCTTCTTATTGACATGTTTATTTTTTTCTTTTGGATTGAGAGAAGTTTTCCAAGTGGGGGACTTTTATTCACTTGACAGTATAGTAATTTTTATAATTTTTTTTTTAGTTTTTGATAATCTTATATAAGTTACTATATTTACATAATTTTTACCCTTTTCACTTCACTTCCAACTCTTTTCATGAGCCTCCTCTCTCCCTCTCAAACTCACAGTTTTTCCTTTATTCATTATTGTTACACAAACACACACACACACATGCATACCAATAATTAACAAAATTCTTTTCAAAGCAATGTGTTTGGTTAAGAAAAATCACATTTCTTGAGGAGTGTTGGAAAATCCTGATAGTGCTGTACAATGTATACCATTCTGTATACAGTCAAGGGAAAGTCGATAATTAATGAATAAGAATTGAGAGGACAAAGAATGGTTATTGGCTTTTAAAGTTGAAACTTAATCCCATGCAGGGAATTAATAAGCAGCTTTTTAAAATAAGAATGCTTCTGAGACTAGAAACTGGCCTTATTGGGTAAAGACACTTGCTGCCAAGTCTGGTTGAGGAACTAAGTTTGATTTCTAGGAAACATATGATAGGAAAGAACAGACATATGCATATTGTCTGCTGACTTTCATGTGTATGTTTTACTCTTTATTCACATGTTCATAACCATATACTTCTCCACATGCGGATTCAACAGGAATAGATTTAAGTAAAGAACTAGAAAAAATGATATAGTATTGTTAAGAACAATACATCTGTATGTCTTACAGGCAGAACATGGGGTTTGTAACCGGGTGATACTGATTTCTGTTTTTCTCTCTTGCATTCAAAGTACCTCCAATATCATGATGATGTGGGAGTGATTTCTCATTCATAAAGAAACTGCCTAGGCCCATTTGGTAGACCCACCCTTAGGTGGGTGGAGTAAACAGAACAGGATGCTGGGAGAAAGAAGCTGAGTCAGGGAGTCGCCATGATTGTCCCACTGCAGACAGATGCA
>NW_004949106.1:5969651-5980846 GCF_000317375.1 Microtus ochrogaster | reverse complement strand
AAAAAAAAAAAAAGAATATGGCTGTAAAACGACACCTAATGACATATTGCTATTTCCACTGACCAGTGCCCCACTCAACCCTTCTCAAACAATAATCTTCCTGCAATAGATATGAATTAACCCAGAGACTCACAGCTGGGTAATGAACAGATTAAGAAACACATTTTTTGAGCACTCATTCATAAGTGAGATGTCTTCCTGAAACCCTCCCCCAAGGCTCTGGCATCTGCTAAAGAGGAGGTAGGAAGATTGTAAGCGCCAGCAGTCGTATCTAACTGTAGGGAAGCAGTGTCTTTCACACAGCACAGGATTGTTATGCTATGAACTTACAGAGACTGGGACAGCAAACACAAAATCTGTACAGATTCCAACCTGGCAAAAATCCCATTTCTGTGAATGGGCAATGGCCACAAGTTCCATCCTTGAAAAGGAAATTATTTGGAACTGATAGCTGCTGAGAAAAGAAAAATCAGTTTGTTTTTTTCCAATCGAGGCCCACAGAGTATATCAACCGCTATTCATACTGGCAAGCTTCATACACAGGGATACCAGACAACAAAAGCAGCTCCATGGGTTGGTGGGCGTGGTCGAGGTGGTTCGTTTTCTGTGGGCTTTTGTTTTGTTTTGATTTGACAGTTTTCTCTTATTAGTTTTCCACTTAGATTTTTCATTGTCTTTGAGAGAGAAAGAGAGAGAACTTGAGGTCTCGAGGATCTGGGAGATGTCCGGAGGGAGGTTTGGGGGATCTGGGAAAAGTTAAGCAAGAAGAAAACATGATCAAAATATATTGTGTGAGAAAATGTATTCAAATAAAAGATTGTGAAAAAGAATATATCGATTTTGAGAATATTGGTTTTTTTTTTCTTTCCAGAATCTCTAAGTAGTGCCTCTTAATATATTTTAGCACATATAGAATTGTTTATGGTAGTTTAGATGTGATTGTAAGTCTAATGTTTTATTATAGCTATTTAGATGAATACTTAGCATGCAAAATAACTCCAGGAATAAATTGTTCACCGTATTTTTAGCAGTTAGGAAAGTACATTTGAAAGTTAATGCCAGTGACTGTCAGAGGGGAAGTGCTCATAAATTAGCCTCTAGAAAGGACATGACATCCTGGCATGCCTTAGGTAAAGACTGTAATGTGCACTTTGTACTTAGGAGCATCATTAAAACTCCCAACATTTAATTATTTGGCTAAATAAACCAGTAGCAATCTGCACAAACTTCTATTTAGTATTTTAGACTCTTGAACAGTTTTCTCTCTATTTATGTATTTTATGTGTTTATTGACTATAATACTAACTAGAAATGTATCAGTCTAGCCAGTAAAGAGCAAATATTGATAGCTATTAAAATATTTTTATAATTCTTGGGCAATGTGAGGATTAAGCTCATAGCTATTAATATAAAGTATAATGCACTGTATTAATTAATATTATGCCATATTTAAAATATTTTAATTATGCCATAATTCATAATTTTTAATATGCCAAATTAAATTTGAGATCATAGTTTCCAGAATATAGTTTATAATTCAGAAGCATATGTTATCAAAAACAAAATTACTTATGATATTTTTTCTAAGATAATATGGAATTGAATCATCTGGGTAGCCCACTTTGTCTGGCACCTAAATTCTTCTGACACACTTAGCATTCCTTCTTAATGTATTCAGAAAAGTAATTGAATCTTTAAAAGCTGTTCCTATGTTTCTGACCTACTATAACTTTCATCAATTAGTGTATACAAGGAAAAAAAGAAATTTCTCCTTCCATTAATCAAGGTAGTTACTTTCTTTAAAAAGTCAAACTGAACATCATGCATTTAAATGTAGGGATTCTTTTAAGTGCCTTAAGGTCATATCAATCCATGGAATTCTTTCCCTTAATTACATATCTTTGCATAAGTTTGAATCAAATTTCAAATTTCATAAGCATTTAAAGCTTGATAAAATAAAAATGGGAATAGATATCAGTCTCAGCTATTAAAGTGTGATGCAGACCTGAGTATAATTTTCAGTAAACACAACAGGTATCTTACAACCACCTCTCTCTAACTCCAGCACTCTCTTCTGGGCTTGGTAGACATCTGAACATATGTGCATATATCCCTACAGAAGTACACAGATAAACACATGACAAAAAGGAATATAAATTCATATATATATATATATATATATATATATAGTTTTATCGCAATAATAAATGATAAAATAAATCAATTTAACATAAAAGTAGAAGCATTCTGCAACATTAATTCCATACTGATAATGCTGTAAATACTGCCTACAACTTGTTTTTAGAAGAATATTCAAACTAATAATAGCCTCAGCTGTTAAGGTGTGATGCAGCAGACCTGAGTAAGAACACAGTCAGAAGAATGACCCACAGCGAACAATGCCTTGGAGAACTGGGAGAGAGACTCCAGGGGAAAAAAGGCAGAGGGCCTTTACCTCAGGTGCGATTTGTTCTCTTGGTTGTTCTTGGACCTGATTTTGTGCCTCCTGTGTTAAACATTTGCATTCAACTTAAAAAGACATGTTCATTTATCCTGGGTGTCTGGACGCAGCTATAGGACACAATCTGGTCAGTGTGCCCTGAGTCTGGATATAGCCTTCTGTCTGTTTTCATGCTTCTCAAATACACACCACGCAATTGTGTTTAAATTGGTCTGTCCTTAGACAGTTCTAAAAAAAGGCTGCTCTGTTAATATTTATTATGTGCTCTCTGAAGTTTATTTACACATTTTTCTGATTTTATATCTCTGATGATGTTTTTCTGAATTCAAACTACCTTCCTTGGATCATTATTTCCTTTGGTACACTTGTGTTATAAAGGACACTGAAACGGAAGTAAGGCTGTCTGCAGTACTAGATTGTAGTTCAGCCAGTTTTCAAGTCCTCAGATCCCAGGTTCACAGAACACACTCTTCAAGGTTGGCTCAAGAGTCGGCATATAGCTTTGTTTGTTTTCTGTTAACTTTGCTTTCCTTATTTATTTTATTTTTTTTGTTTACAATATTATTACATCATTTCCCCCTATTTTTTGCTAGGCTTCCTTAGGCTCCTTATTCCCCAGGGGAAAGTGAGTGAGTTATCTGCCCATTCCATAGCCCCACTATGCAGAACAATCCAGCCTCACATCACAGGATAATCAGACGCGCCATAGGGAGTCAAGTCAAAACAGTCACTCAGTTTATGACTGTGAGCATCAGCTTATATAGGTTAAGTGACATCATGTAATGTGGGGGTACCTCCAGCCAATGAGAGGAAGCCAAGTCCTCCCCCTGGCTGGAGGGGCATCTGCCCAGATTTTGCTGTCTCATCCTTACTCAGTTCCTTCAAACTTGAACCAGGCTTTTCTCTGTTCTACAGACCTCAAGGTACAGGCCCTAAAATGTTTTGGCCCAACAATTTTCCTTTTTTCAAACCTTTCTATATTCTTCTCCTTGCCTTTTTTCAAATGTATGGCCTATTTTTTCATTATTTATTATACACATATATGAATATGTATATATATATATATTTAAAAAAACATTGGTATAACTTACTTAGTCTGTTGTAATACAATATACTTTGGTCAACATAATTCCCATCTCCCAACTTCTCTCAGTTCCTTGCATCTCATCCAAGGAATACGTCATAGGATTAAATGTCTAAGACAAAATCCAATATTTTATTGCATCAATATTTTGTTATGATATTTTCTTGTCATTATAGAATAAATAAGGTAGGGGAACTATTTTACACTGTGAAAACATTTTTATTTTTTTTTTTTTTGGTTTTTCGAGACAGGGTTTTTCTGTGGCTTTGGAGCCTGTCCTGGAACTAGCTCTGTAGACCAGACTGGTCTCGAATTTACAGAGATCCGCCTACCTCTGCCTCCCGAGTGCTGGGATTAAAGGCATGCGCCACCATCGCCCGGCTTACTGTGAAAACATTTAAAAACAAAGTTCATATTTATAAATGTATTAATGACCTAAGCAATATTAGTTCTATTCTAATCAAACAAAATTATAAGATACATGCTGAACTCATGTTTCAACAGCAAGAAGGGGCATATGAAAACGTATGATGACCCCTGGTAGTCAAATATCCTGTACAATATGAAGGAATGCAGTCCTCTTGTTTAGGTAGCTATTGTATACACTTTTCAAATGCTTGAATTTCAGATTGTTCAAATTCCTTGCCTTTCCTCATTTATCTATGGAAATGCAGAAAAATCTCTAGCTCTTCCAGAATGGGTACAGTGTTATTTAGTCCAAAATCCAGGTGCTAGAGATGCCTCTGGGTGTTACAGAGAAGCAAGCTGAAATTCTGTGCTCTAGTTTTACAAATACAGATTCTTGAAACATACCGGTAGTCCTCAGTGGCACACTGCACTAAGATGCTTATGCTTCAATGGTAACAATCTTCTAGTGCTACTACATATTGAGAAACATGAATCATAATTATCAACGTTCATGCATAGGCAACACAGGTGTACTTACTTAGTATTAACAAATCTTTTTAAAAACTACAGCATTGGGATTATAAAAGGGTTCAATTTAATCCTGTTATTGCCATTTTCACAGTTCTAATATCTTCATTTTCTTAATAATGTAATAGTATGTACTCTTTCTCCTTGATTTCTAAAGCTAATCACTGTACTATTTCTTTTGATTTCTAAGGCTAATAATTGACAGAATGCTAGAAACGGAATTAAGTCTTATTATTGCCAGTTCCTAGTTGGAAGTACTATACAATCAACCAGCAAGACTGAGAGTGGGGATAAAGTGAAGGTTAAACAGTAGCCTGCCTCCACTAATTTAATATTCTCTCTAAAATCCTATAAATAAAGCATATGGCTCAAAACCAAAGCCATAAATATAAACATATGATGTCATTTTTCTCAATCTGTTCACTCACCATGGGTAGTTTTTTTCTAAGTCTGGAGTATTTCCACAACTTTTACCAACATTTGACATCTTTTTATATGTGCAAATGTTATTGATTCTAAAACACACAAAAGACATACGCATTTTAGGCAGTAGTGATCTACAAAGGTAAAGTTAACTGTAGTATTAAGACATAAGCAAACTAAAAACTCTTGGGAGTTCACCCAGGTAAAGAGCCAGATGTTACTCAGTATGCCAGTCGGGTAAGGAAGCCATTCTATTGTAACTACAGGACAGATGAATAGATACGTTCTCAAATTTCCTACTGTTCAGTTATAGGTTGATTTCAGGAAATTCCTTCATATTTTTCCCATTTTGCATTCAAGAATATCAGATTGTATGAATGTTTAATATGAGCAAAGAAAAATTTTAGAATATAGTGGTAGTCATAGAAGCCTACCTTTGAGCATTTCTGAATTCATACCTAAGACTAGCAAACCCCTTTGATAGTATTCTTGATAGTCCTTATTGATATATCTTCTCTTTCACACAGAGAAAGGTTGATGCGGGAGGTGATATATGCTGTGAATATGTTCTATTTTCATTGGTTAATAACAAGCTGCTTTTGGCCAATGGCTTAACAGAGTATAGGCAGGCTGAAAGAGACATAGAGACAGAGCAGGAGGAGTCAGGGAGAAGCCACATAGCCGCCCACAGGAGACAGATACACAGGAACCTTCAACCTTCACGGCTAGCAGCGGCCATGTGGCGATAGATAGATTAATGGAGATGGGTTAGTTTAGGATGTAAGATAAGAGCTAGTGAAAAATATTCTTGAGCGATTGGACAAACAATATTGCAAAGAATATAGTCTCTGTGTGATTATTTTGAGTCGGGGTGGTCAGGACACAAACAAGTGGTCTCCCCAACAAAAGATGAATAAAGAAAAGCTTTTTGAGAGTGACAAGCATGAGTCAATGTTAAATGAGGGCAAGAGGAAGTGAAAAAGAACAGGTCAACTAACAAACTACAGAACAGACCCTCAGAACCAGGGGTCTAAAGTTGGCCAGTTCTATTGTGCTCATTTGGAAATACTGAGAGCAGCGTTCTATAGATAAAGGCAGATCAAAACAGATCACACGGAAACCCACTAGTTTGAGTATAATTTTAACCATTCTTTATAATGATATGCATATATGAATGCTTCAGAGAAGTCCTCTTTTACAGCAAAATTAAATTTGTATCCAGGAAATAGACATGCAAGCCAAAGCTTTTCATCTCATATTCTTTTATTCTTCTAGAAAGGATTGTTCATAGGGTGAAGCAGTTGGGAGTCTGGTACATGGACCAGAGAAGATGAGCTGTGGTGTTCAAGTACTGTGATCACCCTTCATCTGCATAATGAGACATTTTTGTTTGATTTACTTGTACCCTTTCATAGCTTAGGGCACCTCCATTTGGGGCACAGTTTTTTCAAGATATTAGCTTTAATTGTGAACCATCTTCTGAGTATTGCATTTTGTATGTACATCTAATGTGCCTTTTGCTAACACAAGTGCACTGTTTCCTGTCCATCTTCCCACTGACAGACTTGTTTTTCATGATCCAACCTTATCTAAATTTCAAATTGAAAAGGGAATATGCGAAACTGCTGTTTTCTAGAGTTACAGTTTTCTATGCTACTCATTGGGAACTTATTTATTATATTATACAGCACTGCTTATTACCAACTTTTCTTCAAGAAACACTCTTCTGGCTAAATCTCTGTATACAGTTCACACTTTCTTCGTTGCAATTTTCTAGATTAACATCATTAAAAACCATAGCTCACTTTCAGGAAAATCCTCAACTTATGCATAGTGATGTTTAAAAATAGAGTGTCTTCTATACGTGTTTTAGTAATATTAAATAAACATTTGCTGACTTACTATTTGGACATATTATAAACTAGATATATGATATATAAAATTAACTTAAGTCCTAGTGCCTTAGTGAAGTACTTCAATTTTTAAAATTATATATACTACCATCCTTGAAAAAAAAACTGACATAAATGTGTGGGATTCCCCTCTGTATGCTGTGAACAGCATTGGTTAATAAAGAAGTCTCTTGGACCTGCGCAGGGAATAGAGGTAGGTGGGGAAAAATAGGCTGAATGCTAGAAGAAAGAAGGAGGAGTTAGAGAGACGCTGTGGAGCCGCCACCAGAGACAGTGACTGGGAAATTTAGCAGGTAAGCCACAGCCACGTGGCAATAAACAGATGAATAGAAATGGGTTCAATTAATATGTAAGAGTTAGCCAATAAAAAGCTAGAGCTAATAGGTCAAGCAATGATTTAATTAATAGTTTCTGTGTGATTATTTTGGGGGTCTGGGTGGCTGGGAAATGAACAAGCAGCCAAGCAGGCTCCTTCAATATAAATGTCTATTTTCTTTCTCAATATTAAAAAAAAAACAAATGAGTACATTATTAATTTTACAATGTAATATTTGTTAATGCGATATTTGCTTTGGGGCTCTGATATAATCAATGCAATAATTACTTAGCAAACTTGTGTCTGAGGTAGATTTCTTTAAATTAAAATTGGCTTTGCGTTCCTTTTCTTAATAGCAAGTGAATCTTTCAACGAATTATCACCTGGGATTGTACAAATACTAATAGTAAGAGATTTTTGAGATGAGAATTTTAAGGTATTAAGTTCCTAAAAGTACACTTAAACTCTCAGAAGTTCTTTTCATGTAAAATTTCATAAATTGCCTTCAGCTAAATCAAAATCAGTTAAAAAGCATTTATAAAATATAAAGTTTTTATGGTTATTAGCTACATGAATGTATATCTTTATTTTAAAATAGTTTATAGGTATTATAATAACGGTGTTCTACTTTTTATTTCTTTTCTTACACAAACTGCTCTCTTATACTATCTTATAAAATTCATAGTGTCAAGCATTTTTATTCTCAATCAGTATTTAAAATAAAATTTATTACCATAATTTATAAAATGGAATTATTCTATTTCCAATTTAAATAATGGATTATATTTGACATGATGTATGCCAAACTAATTTATATATTTCACTGACTTGTAATAGAGGCTCCTTGACAGTCTTCAAATGTTAGTTCTTGGTGCTTCATGTGAAAAATTGTTCAATCAATTGCTCTGTTTCTTACATAGCCAATGAGCTGCAGTGAGGTATTTGCCTCCAATAATTCAATTTCAGATATGATGGAATGAGTTTTTCAAAATGAAGTATGTCCTCAGAGCTGAGACCTACTGTCAAACTGTCATGTCATTTAAGTTAGAATTTTATTAAATGGAAAATTCTATCTTTGCCATGTTTGTAACTATGATACAAAAATGTTCTATGATAATCCTGAGATTTTGGATTAGCACAGGTCTAGGTGGTACTTGTTGGCTATCAGTTTTGTGACTCATAGATCTAAAAGGGCATACAGATAACACATGCAGAGGCTGGTACTCTTTGGTGAAGAAGACAGTAAAACCATACAGATAACACATGCGGAGGCTGGTACTCTTTGGTGAGGAAGGAAATATAACAAGAATCGAGCGCATCTCTCTGATCCTTTACCAAAGTGGAGAAATTGCACTACTCTTTGCAGAGGTGAATATTTGAGAGAAAATAGCACATTTTGATGTTAGGTGCAAAGAAATAGCTGACATTGTATAGGAAGAGGTCCTGAGGTCTTTAGATTCCCAGAAATTAATACAATTTAGTGCAAATTAAGAGTATAATAAAGACTTAAGCATAAAAGTTTTTAAATTATTATGGAGTCTTCAACTCATATCTATATATAGAGAGATATATAGATATATACAGAGATATATGTGTATATATGCATATATATGTGGGTGTATATACGTTTATATCCTAGTCATTATAATGAATTGGCTGACTTTATGAATATTAACTGCAAACATATAGTGTTGACTACAGAAATCCACAGCTGGGCAAAATACAAAGAAAACTGACTGGGGTGCCCATTCCTGTTTAATGTATTTACAGAACAACTCCTAACACTTAGAGCTCAGAGGACATTTTGCAAGAGGGGACAGAATGACTGTAGGAGCCAGAGGACCAGAATATCTGCTGAGATATACTACCTTCTGTATATATCACGAAGTTGCATTTATTAACTTGAGAATGAGGAGGAAAAAAGACCAAATCCATGAATGTCCAATGAAAGCAAGCCGTATCGGGGTGTTTGCTCATGACTGGCCTGCTGGCTATTTCACCCTAAATTAGGATTTGAGAGAACAGCCTCTGCATGCCTCTTGAGGTACTTCTTATAGGAAAGACAAGGCGTTCCCAGGGACAAGAGAGTCAGCAGCTACACATTGTTAGAAGAGACAAAGAAAAGGGAAGGAACAAGGATAAGAATAAACATCATGGTAATGGGGTCACCAGTTTGGTGTAGGTTGGAAAACAGGTTTTGACGTTTACATCAAATCTAAGAAACAGGAACTTCTTAATTACAAATGGAAACCTTAACTTTCCATAAGACAAACAGGAATTTCTTTAATTACAAACAAAGCCCTTAATCTGCAAGGTTTATTTTGCTGTTTTCGTCTCCGACTAACTTGCGAGGTCTATTGTTCCTGTTTTGTTTTCACATATACGTCATATCTCAAACACAAGATGTCCTTAAACCAAGTCAACATTGCGAGGGCATCAGTTGGTAATCCAAGGTGGTTGGGGGAAATCTCAAAGGTGCACTCCCTGATGAACTGCCATAAACAGTGCCTGCTAGGAAAGGAGAAACACTCTTCTTCAGAGACAAGCCCCCATGACAGGTGATTCCATCTAAACATTCCTAAGCACATCTACATATAAAAAAATATGAAGTGCAATCACCAATTGTATTTACATGCATATGTATAGAGATATGTAGCAATAATGATTGAAGAAGAGGTTAAGAGCTTGAGAGAGTAGGGGAACACAGGAAGAATTAGCAGGGAGAAAAAGTATTGTGGAAATGATATAAATATGATAGTCATGTAAAAATTATCAAGAAAGAAAACAAATGTAAATCTAATGCAAGAGAAGAAGCAGCATATAGATAAATTTATGTCCGTATAGTGTCTATCACTCTCAGGTCCAGCTCCTTCCTCTTTCCCTTCAATGCCTCATCTGGTCTCAGATCCTTTCTATAAAACTTTCTTTATGGTCGTTGTTGTTTGCTACTCTACAGATGGGATCTTTACTTTTTTATGTTATGTTTCTAAAGCACATTGAATTTATCATCTGATTTTTGAAGCGACAGCATTCTCTAACCCTTCCTGTTGTTATATCCATTTCATTGTAGCTTTTCTATGTAAGCTGTGGTTTGTTTTTAATATGTTTTTTTTTATCCTCCTTTGTGGTCCATAACTGGACTTAATCCTCTCCCAGCCTCATTCTCTTAACTCAATATCAGATGTGGATTTTATTTTGGCAAGTGCTGGGCATTTCTCTTTCAGTGGGGAGTTATTGAACTTTGCTGTAGAATGCATGTCAATTATTGGGGGAAAGCAATGGCATTGTTTTTAAGATACTTAGACTGAACTGAAGTGGCATTTTTCTAAGGTTTATTAATTTTAACTACAAGCCAAGCCCCTTGTGGGAAGTTTGCTTAATATCCTGGGAATGATGAGGCTTTCCAGTTAAAACATTCAAGAGAGAGTTTAGTCCCTGTTCTGTGGGATTCCCACACACTATATTCCTGGATTCTTAACAGCTTTCTTGGTCCTATGTTTTCATCATCACCTCAAGGAGGCAGCTATCTGCAGATGCCCAGAGTCCTACTTCATGCAATTCTGCCTATGACATCCTATCTGAGAGTTTGACAGTGGTGTTTCTTTTCTACACTATTCCATGGAAATTCTCACTACAGTAAGAAGAAGCAATTGGAGGGTTCATCTCATAAACTTCCAGCCTTTATTGACTGGTAACATGTTTTGAACAGCTTGTTCATTTATATTTAGCTACCTTTCAGGTGTTTTCAACTGGAGGCAAACCCTCTTTGTTATTATCAGCAGCTCTGAATATAAGTTTTTGACAAACATTCAAAGTAATTCAAGGCCAGTGAAATCTAAAAGCCTTTGATATACCTTAAGGCGTGTGTTGCCTATATAAAAGTAAATGTTAAGTGTTATACAGTTTGGAATGTAGAGAGACAATATTAAACATGCAATAAAATTAGAATGCATTTCACGACAGATCATTATCAAGAGTAGAACAGTCGAGAAGTGTTGGGACCATTTGGAGTCCTGGCCTCCAGCTGCTCTTCCCTGCTAGAGATCTTTACTTTCCTTCTGA
>NW_004949106.1:5967617-5969116 GCF_000317375.1 Microtus ochrogaster | reverse complement strand
AACAGAGGGCTTTTTACCAGTGACTAGAGGTCCGTGTCTCTGTCTCTCTCTGTGTGTCTTTGTGTGTGTTTCAACCTCCAGCCCCTTGCCCAAAGCTCACGAACTGTATGGTAGCGCATAGAGTGCAGACGGCTGTTGTGCACTGCAGAGAAGCCCCTTACTTTTCTGTAGACATGTAAACATGCCATTAATATTAGGTATGCCTAAGTCACAGTACATGTTCTAAACTGTACTAGAGTAATACTGAAGCAATCATAAAACTGCATGCTATATCCAAGATAACAAGAGACTAAAGCAAGCTAAATTAAGGGGGGGAAAAGGCTCACAATTTAAAAATAAGCCTAAAATCTGAGACAAATGAGAGTATAGACAGAACAATGAACACACTAACGTGTGAATTTTACACTATTATTGACAGTGGATGTGTCAGTAGTATTAAGTCTTCCGATATTATCATTAGCACTGTAATACTGTATTCAAAACGTTACTAAAGAATATGATATTATTAGTTGTCCAAAAACTATCAAACGCATGAAATATTTTGAACAGTAGATACAACTTGAAAATATGAACAAAACAGAATGATAGAGTCCTAGTGAATTTTAAAACTGTATTTTATCTTTCATGTTGCGTGTGTGCGGTGTGATGGAGGGTAACTAAGCCTCTGGAAGTAAGGGGACAACTTGGCAGAGTCTGTACTCTCCTCCATCTGCCTATGTTGTTTTATGCTTGAACTGATGTCATCAGTCTTCTGTGGCAGACACCTTGGCCCACTGAGAGAGCTCATCCGTCCTGGTATAGTCATACCAGGGGCCACTTCTAACCCTAGTGTGACTACAGCCATGTGCCACACATAGTAGCTCCTGGAGCTTCTTATACTTTCCTTACTATATTTTTTAAATGTAATATTCTGCTTATAGTCACATCTTTTATTGAAAATGGACAAAATTGGACATTTTAATCTGTTAATAATTCATAATAAAACCACTAGATTTATAATTCTAGTGAAGACAATGCAGATTATTATATAGATTTCTAGTTTTCCCTTTTAATTTCTAGGTGAATTTATTTATCAAATGAAGACTGGGTGTCAATAATTCATGTCTTCATTTATATGGTGTGTTTTTAAAATGTGGTTATGCTAATGAAATGACATTTGTAACACTGAATTCAGTTACTAGTACCTATCACACAATTTGTTTTATACCCACATTATTACAGTGTACATTATAGATTTGATAGATAACTTATTCAAATTTTACTAAAGTCTAGTGGTCAGTCTGTAAATCATTCTTTATAAAAGTGCGTTGACTTTGCTTAGCCACTTATGATCTATACTTTTTTATGTTAGCTGGGCACATTCATTTTAGGAAAAGAGTTATTTTTATCTTTTTAAAAGTTTTAATAGCAGTATTATTTGTAATAGCCAGAACCTGGAAACAACCTAGATGCCCTTCAATGGAAGAATGGATGAAGAAAGTGTGGAATATATACACATT
>NW_004949106.1:5965709-5966503 GCF_000317375.1 Microtus ochrogaster | reverse complement strand
TTTCAGTTCCTTCCAGATCCTCCTCACCTCCCTCCTCTGCCAGCTTAATTCCCTTCCTCTCTCTTTAATCTTTAAAAAACAAACAAATTAAATAAAAAAACAACAATGAGAAGCAAATACATACAAACTAGCAGAAAAACACAAAAGGGAGCCCAAAATACACAAGCAAAAGACCAATGAGACAAAATATATCTCCAGAAAACAAAATGGGACCATCTATAATACCATTACTGTGATTTGGGGTCAGGCAACTACCCTTAAGCGTGGGGTCTACCCTAAATTGTGGTTAGTATACTCAGTGAGGCTCTATTGAAGAACTAATTTATCTTTGCTTGTGAGCATCAATTCCACATAGCTTCTTGGTCAGGGGTGAGATCCTGGGGCTACTTACTCCCTTTGGTAATAGGACACCATCTGGGTTAAACCTGTTCTGATCTTGTGCTTACTTGGCAGTCTGAATTCATATGTATTACAGTCCTGATGTGTCCGGAGGATGCTATTTCCTTGGCACCTTAGGGTCGTCCACCTGTGTTTTCCTTTTACATCCTTCCAGTCTTTAGCATCCCTGAGCCCTGGGGATGAGTTGATGAAGAAATCCCATTTAGAATTGAGTGTTGAACCATCTTTAAATCTCTGCATTGTTCAGTATTCAGAGTCTGTGTTCTTGTCTTAATTATAGATCTATTACTGTGAAGAGGCACTATGACCAAAGAATCACATAGAGACAGAGACCCACACTGGAGCACCGGACATAATTCTCAAGGTCCAAATCAGGAGCAGAAGGAGAGAGAGCA
>NW_004949106.1:5950803-5965284 GCF_000317375.1 Microtus ochrogaster | reverse complement strand
GGCTTACAGTTTCTGAAAGTTAGTGCATGACCATCAATCAGTGTGGGAAGCAGATAGACTTGGTACTGGAGTCTTGTGTACTTGGTACGCCTTGATCCACAAGATCCTCCTGGGCCTGGCATGAGCTCAAATAAAACCTGAAAACCCAATCCCAGGGACACAACTTCTCCAGCAAGATCATGCCATCTAATCATTCCCCCAAACACTCACCAACTGCAGATTAACCATGCAAATATATGACCCTACTGGGGTCATTATCATTCCAAGCACCGCATCCTACGCCCATGTTTCCATGGACCTGTTGCTTTGTCAGAAGGCAAAACATTTAGTCCAATTTCAAGCCTGATTTAAAAAAAAATCAAAGTCCAATATCTCTTCTGTAACTCAAGGCAATTTCTCAACTTTAACCCCTTATAAAAATCAAAATCATAATGCAAATCACACACTTTGAACTTACAATGTCACAGATGCATCACCATTCCAAGTGGTAGGAAAGGGAGCATAGTAGGAAATGCTGAACTTGAAGCAAAACTGAAAAGCAGCAGAACAAACTCCCCATTCTGCATCTCTGTGTATGATGTCAAACACTCTTCAGAACTCCAACTCATTTCAGTTTTGTTGACTGCAACCAGCTTCTCTCCTGTGCTGTTCCACACCTGGTCTGCAACTCTGTTTGGCAGGTATCCTACAGCTGTCATTTCCAACATCTGGAGATCACCAAAGCAATCCAAGTTTCAGCTAAACAGCTTCATCACAATGGCCTCTTTGGGCCTCCATGCAGGGACAGCTCTGCCAAACATCTGGCCTCTGCAGTCGTCCTTAAATGAGGAAGGTTCCACAACACGTTTTCTGTATCCTTCTTGTCTGTAAAGCCAGAAAATCATGGCTGATGCTAAAAAGATCTTCTCTTTGCTAGTGCTGGATTCTGGACCCCTCTATGTCTTGCATTTGCATGGTCTGTATGTTCTTGTTGGTTTTCTTGGCTGCTCCAAGTTTTCTCTTTACCTCCATTTCACAAGATGAGAGCTGAGCTCCATGGGGTCTTGCCTTGAAGGTACCACCTCCTTTATTCCACTTAACTTCAGGTGTTTCTTTAAATATTTTACCTCCTTGAGATCCAGCATTACATTTCCTTTTCTCCTCAAGCTATGCCTTGTGTGCTCTTCATTGTTATTTGTTTATTTGTTTGGCCCTATTCAAATCAAATACAAATTTACTCTTCTATGATATTGTGCTTATTCCAAATGGGAGAGACAGCATCTCTTTGGAGACATCTGTCTTGTTCTCACTGGTCCTATTCTTGAACACAGAAATGAATCAACAACCCAAGGAGTCCACCACCCCAAACTGCATATTATCTAAGTATTTCTGAGTGCTTTGGAACACCGTTGTAGAATTTTCCACTTTGTAAGAAAAAAAAAAGTATATATATTTTTTGCTCATTACAGAACAATAGGAACTAACAATGAAAACAACGAGGATGAAATTGAGCTAAAAATTTCTAAATGTTTCGGCTACCTAATGTGTAATTATCTTTTCTGTTCCTGATTTTTTATTCTGAGCCCCAAATCACGTTAATATTTATAAGATCAACAATTTCTCAATCACTAATTGAGACAATTCATACAAAATTTCAAGCTTCTTTTCTCCAATCATTTTCCCTTCAGAAACTATGCAACGTTTCTGAAATTCTTTTTTCCTTGCCGTTGATTGAAACTGGCTTCCTTGACAGTCCTTAGAGATGCTTCGAGATTCATAGATACGTGTGTCTTGAGTATTCACAAAGTGTGACAATTATTTGTCTTTATATTTTCTTCAAAAGTTCTAGATTGGTGGCTACTCTTTCCCTGTATTGAAATATATTTTCACATGGTTACAGGTAACTTTCATAAGAGAATTTTACGGAGCTATGGGACTGAGCTATATGGCAAAACATAAACGACAAAAGAAATGAAAATAAATAATGATTGAAACACTTTTCTTATTTGAACTTGCTTATAATTAAATAAATATATAAACATCTCTATATAAGTAATATAAATAAATAATCAGAAGATATACATATATCATATGCTAAGTATCATTTTACCAATAAAAGTATTCATTTATATTTTTAAAATTTAAGATGATAGATAGATAGGTAAAATTTTACAGTAGTAAAAATTTTTAAACTATCAATGTAAAATTTTGTACAGTTTAAGGAAAGTTACAACTAGTAGAGGGAAGCCTATTCAAGGATCCAGTATTTTGTAGAAAATGTCCCTAGTAGAAGGTTAATGATAAAAAGTAATGATGCTGCATTGTTGTAAAAAAAAAAAAAATCATAGCTGGTGCAGAAAGCTGAAATTTGCTCACAGTACCATTCCAGAGACAACGTGGCCATACAAGGGAACATAAAACGACTGCTTCATATTTAGTTTTATAATTAGTTTTGCTTTATTTTCTTCATGTCATTAATGAAAGACATTAATGACTTAGTGTTTATTTGAAAGTAGATTTCTGCTACAGCTTTAAAAACATCCTCTAGCCAATAAACAAATGGTGCTTCTTAGCACAGTGGCCATCAAGGAATGCTGAGCCCTGTGCTGATGTGTTTACTGTGTACCAGAAGGTATTATTATCTAATGTTCCTATTCAACATTGTCGTGTTGATGTAACGTCAACGTGCAGGTTTGACAGCCAATAGAAAGAGGTAGGACAACTTTAAACTGAGTTTCTGCTGTGCATCCGTGCATTCATACTTGATTCTTTTAACAAATGATTCCAAAGCTTAGAATTTCTTTCAAAACTACTTGGGATAGCATTTAATTTCTCAACAAATTTTTACTCTCACAAGTATCAATTTCTTTTGAAATTCAGAAGCCTCCCACAATTTGCCTAGATTATACTTTCAAGAAAATATTTATTTTTTTTCTTCTCCTTAGACATTCTTTCAGTTTAAGCATATGAAAAGTAACTTGAATTTTGAAGTTGCATTAGTTTCTATATCAAACAGCAATTGCTGGGGCTCTGAGCAATTACTGCAATATATTCTAATAGGAACAATGAGGAATCACAACACAAGACCATGTATATGAATCTTGTCCCCTGCCTATTAATGTAAGCAATATCAATTTCCTTACTTCTGTCCCTCCATTTTATATTTCAAGTAACACAGGAGATTCAGGAAGTTCTTTTAGTTCTTAATGGCACTGTTTGTACGTAACTGCTTCTTACAGCAAGCATCAAAACATCTCTATTCTTACCACTCCAATAAACACAAAATAGTTACTAAAAGGAATATTTGGCTTCGTACAAAAATGACAGTCAAGTGTTATGGAGAGAAAGGATAGGAAAAATGTCTTACAAGTGTTAGAGCTACCTATCTTCCTAAACGAACAGGACTACAATTAGCAAAGCAGCTAATTTCTGCCATTTTGCTAAATAGCTCAGCAATTACTGGGGAACATAAAAGATTCAGACTAAAAGTGCTGGGCACACATGCCTTTCAGACAGCAACAGCCCCATCGCTATTGTTTCTCCCTAATGGTTTTAAAATTGCTAGGTCAATGCTAACTTCTAATACCACATTTATGTGTTGCTCTTGGATTTCCAGAAGAGAAAAGCTGTTTTGAGGCTGGCTAATGTGCAGGAAATGAATATCACTTTTGAGTGTCAGGCTTCTCTAGTACGGGAAGTATTACTAATAATGTTATTAATTTATATTTATTTAAACGTAAGCATTGGCGATTCAAAGTAACAAAAATAAGATAGGATAACTAGGCACATTTACATGAGATAAAATAAGTCAATATCTATATGTCTGTAGCATGAGAATGTAGTGTTCAGCAGCACAAACTTCCAGCAAATTTTCAGCCATGGGTAGAGTACAAGGAACTCAAACTAGCGTAGTACAAACATTATGAAGCCACTCAAGGCTAGACTGCTTTCTTTCTGGTTTGAATGTATAACCATACAACTCTATCTGCAAGGTGTATTTCTACTTTGTCAGATTTTCCTCAGACACAGCACTTCCAGGGCATATTGTTCTAATAATTGCTTCCATTAAACCAATTTAGATACCATATATTTTGGGCACATATAAGAAAGGAAGCAAATTAGATTCCGGCACATACTGCGCTTGGCTCTTGGGCTACCTATGGAAATTAAGGCGTATTGAGAAAAGCTATATTCTTTTGAATGTCATTCTCAGTTGTGTGGCTGTGCTAACAAAACCGCAGTAGGGAAGATTTGACTTAGCCCCCCTGAACAGCAGCAACCGAGTGGTCCTTTATCGAACAGAATTTCAGGAACAACACTACAGTATAAATAATTTCTGAGACCACAACACATTTTCTTCCCCTGAAGCATACCTGTAGCTTTTCTTAAAAGGCAAGTTATAATGTTAGAAAGGAAATCAAGTTCAAGTTTTACAATATTATGGATGAGTGACAGAAATATATACCTGTTTTTTACACACTGTAAACTGCTTAACTCTTTGAAACCTTGATCAGATTGTGTCCAGGAATTTTTGCAGTTACTTATTTTTTATTATTCCTTGGTTGTGAGTTTCCAATGTTCTGATTTCATCATCATTTAAAACAAAATGTGTCTCAAAAAGCTATGTATTTTATTTCTATAAGGCATTTTGTATAAAACATCATAACCTTGATTTTTTTTTACAAAGTGTTATTCCATTTAAGTAACAGGTCTTGTTTCTAAAGTATATTTTTGTTCATTTAGATAGTATGTAACAGATGAAAAAAAAAACAATGAAGATGGTATCTGAGGAAACTCAGAGAAGCTCAAAAACAGTTAAACATAATATCCATGATGTGTAAATACCTATATAATTACTCCAAATACACGGTTATCATCGACTTCTCTGTGATTTGGATATTCAATCATTCTTGAGATTTTGTGAGCCAATAATTATATTTTTCTCCAGCTAATTTCAGACGATTTTGTTCCTTTTGATCAAAATGTTAAACAGTAGATCAACAGAAACATTTTATGCAAAAAGCAAATTAAATACTTGCTAGTGACACATTTGGTTTGAAAGGAGACTATGACAGTTTTAGGTTTGTGATACTATCATTTCTGAGAGGCACCCTTAACAGATTTTTAAGCAAACAGAACAGTATTATTAACCCTTGGCATTTCGTCATGAATCAGATTTTGAAGATCAAGTTAAGAATAATCATGCAAAATTGTGATTTTTGCCTGTTGACGGCAGGATTCCCCTTCCCCAAACACTTGCTACCCAATCTTTTATCCTTGGCCTTTATGTGACTGACAATTTTAGATGCTTTGTGCATCTGAACTCGAAGTGTATGACCCTTTGTGCCTGGTATCGTTATGGTTGTCCATTTTTATTATCCTGATTCCATCATGGTGAATTTCTGTCTTGAAAAGAATATTAGCATGCATGATGGGAGCTCTGAAGATGAACCGATTTAAAGCAAGGACAGCTGTTGAAATAGAGAAAAGTAGAGCAAGAGCAAAGACAGTAGCAGCGGGAATGGGGAGAAAGGAACAAACTTGGAGATATTTAGGTTATATGTTCCCTTGGAAATTGATGATAAATTAGCTGTATTGAGCAGGCAGTGAGAGGGAAAGACAAGAACGAGCTACTTCTTCCTTTCCAGTCAGTGTTGTGATGGAAATGAAAGTACAAAATACTGTCTTACACTTGGATGAAAAAGACTGTTCTTGGAGAATGGAGGTTCACTTTCATTTTGTGGGAAATTGAAGGGATTTTCAAGTAGAAATATACACTAGAGTGTCATTTAGTTCTGGATGAGATCACCCTGAAATCTAATTAAAAGAATACCTTTTTCAGATATGGTAGCAGAAAGAGATGAAGAACATGGAACCAACCTAAAATATAACTTATTATGGGAACGTAGGAGAATCAAAACAGAGCCCTGGAAAATAGCAACTGTAATGGGCAAGCACAGTGTCCTCCTGATCTATAAATTACACCAAGCACAGCAAACCAGACATAAACAAAAAGACAGCTGAGTCAGTTACATCTTGGATTTAAAATGCCAATCTGATGAAAGCAAAAATTTGAGTGGTGTTGGCTAAGAGTTGGTAGAGGTTGAAAATGAAAGATAATGGCAGACGTGTGCTGTCCCGGTGTTGATAAATATTAAGCCTAACATGCAATGTCATGTCTAACACTCTATTGTATGTATAAAATCAGCAAAGTGTTAGATCTTTTTGTTAGGCTATTATTACAGTAAATAATAAAAATGCTGTTAATCATTAAAATTGCTATTTGAGGAAATAATGAAATATGTCTATGGGCTCCAGGATGCTGTTCATTTCATGAATGTCAGCTTATCAATATCATAGTGCTTTGAGTGGTGTGTGTTAAAATAATACAGCCCTTTGCACCTCAGGAACACCTCAATAAACTGATTAGGAAAGGTGGACGTAGCTTGGAAGTAGGACATTTGTTAGGATGCACAATCTTAGGACAACAAAATAAATAACAACTAAATTGTCTTTAAGAAGAACAATGGGTCAGGCAATGGTGACATCAAATGCAGTCAACAATAGTACGATGAATAGAAACTGAGGATTGAGGCCCAAAAGGCAAATAGTTCATCATTCAGAATCAGACAACATAAGATAAACATCTAAACAAAGAAAAACCACATTAATTTACATGCCTGTTAATATATCTCTTTACCAAATTATTTGACCTATATTGGATACTTAGCATCCAGGAAGTTTGCTATATAGTCGTTTATAGACATCTCTGAAAGGGCAAGAAGAAGAAAAAATCAGTTTGTTCTATTGGATGTTCAGCTTTCCATTCCTTACACCCCGACTCCATTCCCAAATTGCTATTTGATGAATTATCGTTATTTCTCCAGCTAAGCATTCAAATGCTTTTGGAAGTTCTAGTACAATGAATATAGAAGAATATACAATATTTGTTCAGACTAATGCCTAGCAGGTCAGATCAAATCCAGAAAGGAAACTGTGGTAATGTAACATTGTGAAAATAAATATCTCTTATTTCTAAGAGACTAGGACTTTTTTGAACTGATGGTCGGAGTTAGTGACACACCATGATGTCTCCTAAAACCTGACTGCTATCCTACTGTGTACTCAATCTGTTTGCTTATCCTACTTTATTTTAATATTTTATTTATTTATTATGTATACAATTTTCTGTCTGTGTGTATGCCTGAAGGCCAGAAGAGGGTGCCAGACCTCTTTACAGATGGTTGTGAGCCACCATGTGGTTGTTGGGAATCGAACTCGGGTCCTTTGGAAGAGCAGGCAATGCTCTTGGTTAAGAGCCATCTCTCCAGCCCCCATGCTTTTCCTACTTTTAAGAGAACAATGTAACAATCAATTTTAATTGCCTCTGATTTCCCATGTAATCAACGTTTACAACTTAACCTAAAGCGTGGGTATAATCTTAAATTGTGTATTCTTCCATGTCCCGACCCAGAAAAATGCATGTGTTGCATTTGCCAGAAAACAAATTCAGAGGTTGAGAGCAATCTCATAAAATAAATATCTACCAGAGTTGTTGGATGCAACACTTGGATATTGGTTGATAAACAATGATGATATTGCCTGGGTTAGTTGAGATCAGCTGGAGCTAATGATTTAACCCCTTGTAAAACTTAGCTAATGATTAATAAAAAAAAAAATCTCATTTCTTCTCTGTGCAATGCTTTCTGTCTTGTTCAACAAAGACAAAACACTTTCTTATGGACAGACTCAAAAGAGACAGAAACAGTCATACAGCAGAGAGGAACACACAGACACACAGGGACACACACAAATAAAACCAGATTCACACAGAAACAGATACAGGGACAGATTCACAAGACAACCTTCAGCCAGGGACAGATTCAGACTCAAACAACAGAGGAAGGATGGAAGACATAGGGAGCAGGATGCAGAGAACTCAAAGCTGTATTCTGTCTTGGTTAAATGACCCCATCGGGGAAGTACTTTTATATCGTTCCTTAATGTGACCGCGACGCATTATTGGTAACTCAAAGTTAATCACTGATGTGTTTAATACAAGTAATTCAACACTGCTCGTGAGGAATATGTGAGGAGCCTATAGGAAAGGTGAAACAGAAGAGAAAAGACAGGAAACCTGGCAACAAACAGGCTTTCACAGCACAGGTTTCAGGTCCACTAATAAGCATCTTCACAGCCCACAGGCTGTTTCAGGCATCACCCTATCCGCGTGATTGCCAAGGTTAACGCTGCTTCTCTAGCACAAGGCTGGGATCTGTGCACTGCTGGTTGCAAGCAAAAGGGCATATTTTCTTAAGATAAAAAAATTTCCTTAGATTCATGTGCGGATGGAAGCCAAACAGTTTTACTTACTTATTTGTTGTTATCGAGTCTAGCAGGTACCTAAAATCTTTGAGTCAAAAGAGTCTAAAATGTATCTGTTTCCCAAGGCAAAGTTAAAAGTTTGGCTTTCATCATTCTGTTATTTATTGCTTATGTAGGTATACAATATCAAACATTTACTGATATAAATCTTAAAATGTATTCACTTTTAATAATCATTTGATAGCCTTTTTTGCTATTTATTAAAAACAAAAGTAAATGTGCTTTTCAATGAGATTGTTACAGAAATAAGTAAAAGTTTTGCCAATTGTTTGTTTATACAAGCTGAGGAATATCTTTAATGATTTCAGAAGGGATCAATATTTTAATTTTAGGATTTGTCTTACCTAGCCCCTTTACATTAAATACATAGCACACTATGACAGAAATACATATAGATTCATCATAGACATGCTTAGAGACTGTGTCCTAATCACAAGCCAAAATTCAGCAACTATTTTTTAAAAGAAATTGAAGTCATAAATTCACATGACAACTTTTAAAATCCAACATTTAATACAATAGAATCTAAAGACATACCTGTTGAGGACTAAGAGGAGAATTTTCAATTATTGGCTGATAATTTAATCATCAATCATCTTCATACATGACTAAAATATATTGTTGTCATGGATACTCCTATTACCTTTGCCACTATACACACACTCCTTCCTGGTGACAGCAACCTCTTCCCAATTTCTCTGCCTCCTATTCCCTCCTTCTGTTCTTGTGGTGTGTGTGTGTGTGTGTGTGCATGTGCGTGTGTATGCATGCTCGAGCATGCACATATGGATATGCACATACACAGTATGTGTTCATATAGGTCTTGAGCAGGTAGTCACAGGTACAATGTCTATGTTGTATATAACAAACAACATTGTATGCCCTTCTCTTCTTTCACTCCTTCTTCTGGATAGTCTTAGGGATTGGAGGTCATGAAACAGTACTCAATAGTTATCTATTCTCAGAACTTTGAACATTCAAAAGACTTTGTCTTAACCATTGCTAACTGTAGAAAAGAGGCTTCTCACAATTGTTGGAAGGAAGGAAGGAAGGAAGGAAGGGAGGGAGGGAGGGAGGGAGGGAGGGAGGGAGGAAGGAAAGAAGGAAAGAAGGAAGAAGATTCTAGGCCAGAGAAATGGCTAAAGTTTAGAAGAAAAACCTAGGCAAGATGGACAAATACCTGGACATTTAGATAGTGTTTTGAAACTTATCTGTTAAGCACTGAGAATAAAATATTTACCCTAGAGCTTACTCAGAGTACAAAGTCTATTATGAACCAAACCTTTTGCAACCAGGGAATGAAAATTGATCTCAGATGTATACTGATAACCCTAACAATAAAACAATAACTTCAGAAAAAAGTAATGTATTGTATTATTTACATTGTAGATATTGAGGATATTAGTGTTTTAGATTGTATATTTAATACAGAAAGTCAATAATAGGCACCTTTCTGAAATGTTCCTAAGCAATTTCTTTGGCAAGTAGCACACTGAAAACTGTCATTCATCCTCGCCTAAGGGGCAAAAGATTGCTTAACAAGTGAGGTTATTTTCTTGAAGCAGGATGGGAGGGTACTAACCCAGCTAGCTCCTTTGGCTTGTACTATGTTTTACTCATTGGGCTGAGATTGCCCTTAGCAATTATTTTAGAATATGGGCTATGGACCAAGTAAATGAGAATCACCAGGGATGAGTTTTAAAATTGCATGCTCCTGTGCCCACTCCAGGCCTGAGGATGTAAATTGTTAATAATATTTCTACATGAAAGTTTAAGAAATGGGACCATGCTGTGGAGCAACTTCTCACCGCTCGTTGAAGCAGCCAATAATTGTTATTTTTATCCCAAACTGTAGATTTTGTATGTTCTGCAGTGCCAAGAGTTGAGAAGCGGATTTAAACTATGGCTAGGAAGGTTCCTTAATTCTCATGGAAGGATGCAATTATTTAAAAGCTGCCTTCAGGCAGAGTATTATAAAAGCAAGTGGAGCTTGTTCCTCTCAAATCTAAACCCTGGACTTAACAAGGAAGTGAGAAGGGGAGACAGACTCTAGAGCGCTGTGGAATATTACTTTAACTATATAAACGTGTGTTACCTTAGTTTATACTGCATTTGTTTAATTAAGTAAAGGTGTTTTGCATTTGTTCATGATGCATTTGTTTAATTTTGTAAAGACATTTTTACCTTGCCCAGCTAAGGCACCTGATTGGTCTAATAAAAAGCTAAATGCCCAATAGCTAGGCATTAAAGGGATAGGTGGGGCTGGCAGTTAGATTAAGGAAGAGGAGCAATCTAGGCTCAAAGAACAAGAAAGAAGAGAGAGTGAGGGAGAAAGGGAGGGAGATGCCTGAGGACAGAAGCCAGGATGCTGCCAGCCAAATAGCAAGGAAACATGAATGTAAGATATACAGAATGAAAGAAAGGTAAAAATCCCGGAGTCAAAATCTAGATAAAGAGAAACATTAAAATAAGAACTAAGACCAAGCATGTATAACCAATAGCAAGTTTCTGTGTCATGATTTGGGAGCTGGTTGGTCCTATGCCAGAACCATGTAATACTTATGGAAACACAAGAATAAACAAGGACAAAATTGCAAGATCATCAGAGAAAAACAGAGACAGCTATGGCACCATAGGCTTCCCTGTCCGTGAGTTGAAAGTCCTGTCATCACAGGTGTAAGAGAAGCAGCCTGGGAACTTTGCATCTGTGCTCCGTAGCTCATTCACAGTGACTAGGAGCATCAGTTCTGGCACTAAATCCCCCCATGCCTTCTACCCATGTATAGAAAGTTCTTATGAACTTCATGTAATTTAACATAGTTCTGACTCATGATAAAAATGTCTTAACTGGATTTTACTGCTAAAAGACAGTTACTCATTTTGTTGGTTTTTCCAAAGGGATACTCTTCCTTGCCACTGAGAGTGTCAATTGAAACTTCTTTTCTCAAACTGTTATAAGCATTTCCAAAAATGTATTGACACTTTTTTTTCTCAGAATATTTCAAGTAGTTCCAAATATAATCAGATGATAGATTAGGTAATTATTCTCTAGCCTGCTAAAATCCATGTGTGTGATTATTACCTCCAAACACTGCTTTCAGAAGCAAGCAGTGAAATAGAAAGCTACATTAATAAGTATTCATTTTCTTTTCCATTATAGACAGAGTAACTTAAATTAGTAGATGAAATCTGCGATCACAGAAATTGTATATTTAATACAATGTAGTTACCCTGTCATTTTAACAAGTAAAAGCAATGTAATGTTATTTTTCCTTTGTAAAATGGAATATTTAATGTTACACTGCTTGAGTCTTTTTTTTCCGCTTAGAATGATGTACTCATTCCCTTAAAACCTGGTAAAAACAAAATATTACAGCAGACACAAGTTAATCATATGCACAACTCTTAGCCAATAATAGCTCTCACATCTTCCAACACATGCTGTGATATGGTGTGATGTTTGTTTTATTTATTCTTTGAAACTTTCATAAATGGACACAGCATATACTATATCCATAACTCACTTCCAAATACCAGGTCTTCCTCAGATCCCCATCACATCTCTCATCCAACTAAATGTCTTCCTCTTACAATTTTCATTTGCATGTTTGGTTATTTTAATCTCACTGAATCCAATTAGTATGTAAAGTGAAAATGGCTTTTCATCTTTCCCAGAAGGTGGGAGTGACAGTGAACTCATCTTCCTGGGGGCCACAGAAGCCTTACTTTTTTAAGTGTGCTAAAAGTTACCAAAGGCTCCATTCACTTGGGAAAACCAGATACTATGTTATTTAAATGTTATTTCTTATTGACAAATTCATTCCCACTTCCTCATTAATTACTGTTGTTAGATGTATATATACAAACTTTATTTTGCATTGACCCATTTAGGAATAATCATGGATAAATGATTTTAAAAAAAAAAAGCCATTCAACTCTATCTAGACATGTCATTTATGTGGAATAATATAAAACAAAGCTGGCATAAAAGTTATTTTGGTAAAACTCGTATTCTATGATCTCCAAAGAGCATTACAGAAAGCCAATACTAACATCTCCATCTCCACCTCTTCCGTTAAAAGAAACACTTGGTTAGAATCTTCTCATGAATTTTAGAGGAACTGTGAAGGACCTAAGAAAAATCCTAGGCTGCTTGCTTGCTTCAGGCCCTGCCTCACTGATACCTGCTCACTAGGGCAAACTCGCAATGCTCAGGATTCTAGTTTGCTCCGGAGACTCCACCCTGGCTTCTGGAGCACATTGAGCCTACAATTATTCTTTGTAGGGATGCTTGGAGCTTCTTACTTTTGGTAATCTCAGTGAGATTTACTGCCTGGATTGTCAGTTTTTGCATGAGCATACTTATCAATTCTTCACCTGCGGGGTAGTTTGAATGAAAATAGCCACAATAAACAAATAGGGAAAGAAACAGAAGGTAACAGTCTGAGGTTCTTAAACTGAAAGATGAGGCAATTCCTGTTTTAGAAGAATGGTTTGTGTTTTACAGTTTTCCTATGACTGTGTACCACTTCAATAAAATAGGTAAGATATTTTAGGAAGATAAGAAAATAATATGGGTTCCTGTTTCTGTCATCATAGTTAAAAAAAATCACTGTGGTATCTAAAATAGCTAGGCTAATAATAAACAAAATGATGAACAGTTATTGGAGTTCCATATGTGATTTTTTTGAAGTTCAAAAACAGCAATGACAATAATAAAACTATATATAGCATTAGCTGCCATTCTTATACCTAAATCAGTTTCTAATTCGGTCTCTAATTGAAGTTAATTGTTTTCAATTTTCCTCTCAGTGCAAACATATTTGTCAAGCATTATTCATTCATAACTATGCATAAATAACCAAAGCCATGAAGAACTATTTATCATCAAACAATCATAACATTAATTTGTACCTTATAAATTGCTAACAATAAAATCTACTGTCTTATAAGGAATACTTTTCTTGATTAAATTCTCGATTATCCAGACTCCTACTACTACTGTTTAGAAATAATCAAAACAAATATTAAAACCAATAAATCATTTCATTGTGAAAATATCAAGTTATAATATTTCAGTTAATATTTCTTAAAATTTATAAAAGAATCACTACATAGCACAGAATAATTTGAAGTTCATGATAAAATTACAAACTGTTAGTTTCAAGACTCTTTCATGCATTTAAATGTCAGAAAATTGGATTTCAAGTGCAGGTTTAATTTCTTTTAGAGATTCTATACCAATATACATTGAAGATTGTCATCTCTTGTTCTATAACAAAATCAATTCACTTACTTAAAAATTGTAACACATTTTAAAATAGGTTATGTAATGTTTTGAAAATATCAAAATACTTTTGTAAATTCAGACAACAAAACTGTGTAGTAAGAAGGCCACTTATTGGTGCCCAGCTGTCCAGACTTCTGAAATAATCACACAGAAACTGTATAATTTAAATCACTGCTTGGCCCATTAGCTCTAGCTTCTTATTGTCTAACACTTATATCTTAATTTAACCCATCTCCATTAATCTGTGTATTACCATGTGGCTATGGCTTACCGGATAATGTTCATGCTTCTGTCTCAGGTGGGCCTCCATGGATTCTCTCTGACTCTGCCTCCTTTCTCCCAGCATTCAGTTTAGTTTTCCCAGCTTAGCTATTCTCTGCTATAGGCTCAAGACCGTGTCTTTATTGACCAATGGTATTCACAAGACAGAAGGGAATACCACATCACAAAACAATAATATGCATTAAAGGTTCTATACTGATAGCATAGTTTACATCATAATACAAAAGTTCAATGAGTCCATCTGGCTATAGAAATCAGATGAGACCTTTTCAAGATAGAAAATAAAACAGACTAACGACTAACACAGAAAACTGTCTTCTTCCATGGAACCTAACTCAGAAAATTATCTTTTTACATGGAACACAGGGGAATGCAAAGATCTCAGAGGGTGAAAGTGCTTACCATACAACAATACTGGGCAGAAGTCAGATCTCAGAATCAATATAACATGCTTGATGTTTTTCAGACACGTTGCTCTTATGTGGCTTCCATCTGTGTATGGATAAGTCTGCCTATACATGTGCTCTTAGATTCTCTCTCTCTCT
>NW_004949106.1:5942993-5949955 GCF_000317375.1 Microtus ochrogaster | reverse complement strand
GTTAACATGAGGATGTGACTGGCCTACTGGCAAAGTTTCAACGGGCTCTGGTGGAGGCATTTGTCTCCTGTGGGTTACATGGCTTCTCACTCGCTCTGCCTACTCTCTCTTCCTCCATCTGCTTGGGACTTCCGCTTTGCCCTATTCTGCTAAGCCACTGGCTGACACAGCTTTATTCATTAACCAATAAAAGCAAAACAGAAAGAAGGACTTCCCACCACAAAGGTGCACCTAATAAATAAAACATTCAAAAGATAGGGTAGTGTAATGAGGATAGTAGGAGAAAGGCAATCAGTCATTTCATGCCTGACCAGACAAAATTCTTTATTTTTTGGTTCCTGTCCCGGAACTAGCTCTTGTAGACCAGGTTGGCCTCGAACTCCCAGAGATCCGCCTGCTTCTGCCTCCCGAGTGCTGGGATTAAAGGCGTGTGCCACCACCGCCCTCGAGAAGAGTCAGCTATTTTCTCCTGTTCCCTCCCTTTCTGTTCTCCAGAGATTCATTACTTGACTAGGTAACTTTGGTGTATCACTCCTGGCTGCGGAACTAGACACAGCCTCCCGAAGAGCTAGAACCTGGAAGGAAAATTTTCTTCCAGCATTCTCTAATTTTCTCTTATTACAAGCTTTGGCTTCTCGCATTTCTATCCTTGCTTCCTCTCTATTAGGGTGTTTCTCCATTTCACACTTTTCAAAATGAAACATCTCCACCCTAGAGATTCTCCTTCTTGTGCTCTCCCTCCTCAAGCAACATCTCAGTTTCACTCTACAAACAAATCATCCATTTCCTTACTTCCCATGATTTATTTTTCGGAGATTTCCTTATGAGCAAATTATGGCACTGTATGATCCACCTTATCTTATCAACTTAAAACTCTTCCCCTCCATAATGACAACATAGTATATGCCCCTGAGGATCCTGTTGACAGAGCTATTGCCCCCCTCCACACACACACTTCAACAAGAAGCAGGCAAAGAGAGACTACATTGTCCTCCTATTTTTAATGTCCCCTGAGAACTCTGACAAAGTGACGATGCCCTAAAACCCTCCTGTGGGCTAAGAAACTCCAGGCAGAGAAGTTGCCTTGACTGAAGAGTGCTATGGAAAATACGTTTAATGATTGATTGATTGATTGTTTGGGAATTTCACAGAATTCACCCTGATCACCCTTGCTTTCCACTCTTCCCATGTTTATCCCCCACCCTGTGACCTCCCATACCAAAGGATAAAAAACAATAAAAAAACACAAGTTCAATTTGTGTTGTTTATATGGTCACTGAAACATTGTTATCCTTCCAGTGGTCAGCGCCTTAAAGAAAATCGAGTCCTGCCCTACTCCTTCCCCACTAGTAGCAATCTACTGTAGAGAGCTATTCTTACCACATCCTTACCACAATTTTTAAAAGTTCTCTTAGGTGGCTTTCTGTATGATTTTTATATTTATTTATTTATTTATTTATTTTGCCTTACAAGGAGGAATTATGATTGCGTAATTGTTGCCCTCACAAAATATCCACCATATACTCCAGCATCTCCAGCTGTGCCAGTCAAGTGCTCCTGATTACAAGGACAGGTACTTCTCAGCGAGTAGATGATTCTTCACCCACTTTAAGGACCTCATGTCGCTCAGAAACTGTGATCTCACTGAAGGATGTCAAAACATTTTGGGATCATATAGACAGCTCCAATCAAGTGCTTCTTCACATCATTGACTTTCCCCCATTTTCCTTTTTAAAATATCTGTCAAGTATATATTCTGAAGAAATCCCAACATTTAAAAATAAGAAAAAAAGTGTTAAACTTAAGTTTTTCAATGTGGCATTTAATTGTCCTTCAGTAAATGTGAAATGAAGCAGCTTTATGTTGTGTCATGGATTCTAACATTCTCTTTTCTAAAACTTTTCCTTAAAAGTCAAGCACTGTTAATCTTTATCCAATGCAGGCAACTTTATTAACAGTAAAATAAGGAGCTAATAACCATTAGACAGAATAAAAAGAACTCCCAAAGTCCTCTTTATACTGAAAAAAAGTATTATGTTAGTTGTTTCAAGCAATAGATAGAATTTTTCATTTTGTAATTGAGCCTTTTAGGTCCAGTGTTCCTTTAGTAGCTAGATAATCTAGCTAAGCCATTATGTTATGAATTGCTTTTCGGAATTAAATAATTTTATTCATTTATTTATTTATTTTCTATCTTATGTTTTGTGATCCAATGAGATAAATGACAAAGATCACCAGAAATTATTGCTGTAACTATTACGCATTTTACATATGTATACATTTATCTTTTGGTAAATGGCAATTATAGCCTCTCATTATATCATGGGTTTGTTTCCATGTGTGTGTGTGTGTGTTCATGTACAAATACATGCATGTGCCTGTGCACACATACGCATGAATTGATGTATGTGGCACAGGTGGAGAAAGCACATAAAGTCTAGTGTCTCAGCCTCTTATCTTATTTTTGACACATTCTGTCACTTACTTAAACCTTAGCTCACTGAAAAAGTTAGACTGGCTGGAAAGTCAGCCCCAGGGAGTCCTTCAAGCTCTCCCACGCCCATGTTGAGGCTACAGAGTCAATTGTACATGACTGCTGATATACAAGCTCCAGACTGAACTCAGGTTACATGTTTGATGGATAAGCACTTACTGACTTAGCCAGCTCTGCACTCCTAAGTTTTCCTTTTTTTTTTGTCATATTGTCCTACTGTGAACAGAGACATTTAAAAAAATAATCTATAATGTTTTGAAGAAGTTCAGATAGGATCATCTCATTATAATTCATGAAAGCTAATATAAATCATTATTTAAAATAGGAATACATAATCTAGTCTAAAGATCTTATTACCACTACCAGGTGTAAAACTACAAGTCATATTCCAGCATGACTACTGGATAATAGGCACCAATCAAGGAAGGTGACGCCTCCAGAAGTTTCTATGTTGTGTAGGATTGTTTAGACTATCCTGTTTTTTATTTTTTTTTCATATGAAGTTGAGTACTGGTCTTTCGAGGTCTGTCAAGAATTTTGCTGGGTATTACATTGAATCTGTAGATTGCTTTTGATAAGATTGCCACTTTTGCTATGTTAATTCTACCTACCCAATATCATGGGAGATTTCTGATGTGTTCTTCAATTTCTTTGACCTAAGACTATCTTAAAACATAGATACTTACATCACTATTCATAACTGTAGCAAAATTATAGTTATGGAGTAGCAACAAAATAATTTTGGGGTTGGGGTCACCACATTATGAGGAATTGTATTAAAGGGTCACAGCATTAGGAAGGTTGAGAACCACTACTCTAGACATGCATATCCATAAATGTATAAATCCATACATGCCTGCATTGTGGTCAATAATGTTACATTGTCACAAAAATAGCAGGCACATTTCTTTTATATAAGCTCGTTATTTTGATGAAAGATAGAAAAATGAATTCTGCTCCCCATTTTCTACATACATGTTTATCTCAAAATATACTAGTACCTTTGTGACCCTAAATGTAGCTAAGCTTCATAGAACCAATAAGTTAGTTCGGCCCTCTACAGCGCCGTCTGTCAGAAAGTGGAGGCCCTCAGTTCCAGAGACCAGCTGATTCCTAGCTTGATATCTGTCTTTCGCTAGAAGCTATAAATAGTGACTTTTATGCCTGTGGTGTTGCCGTATGTTCGTGCTCTGACAGAGGCCGAAATCATTGCAGCCAACCATTGTTTATCTATACCCAACCGGCCAAGATGACATCGAGCCAACAGTAACCTGCAGCCATACAATAGATCGTCAGGACAATTCATTTGTCGATGTAGCTTTTCTTCTTCCTACAAATGCCATTTATTTTTAGGAAACTAGTGTCAGAGTTTGAACAGGACAATCACACACGATGCTGGGTGACTCGTTAACCACCTGCTTTCCATTTCTATTAGTGAAATACAAAAGCTTAGAGGTAACCAGCCATGAGTGACTGTGATTCCAGCTCAGAGATAAATTCTCATTAGAGAAGTCTACCCTCAGCAGTTGATCCTTCTTACCAATGATTGCTTCAGCCATTGCTAAGTGACAAGACCCCAATCAATGAGATGAAAGAGGTGTCCTGCCGGGCGCGTCCAGAAAGGTTTTCAGACAAAGAAAAGGAAGCTCACACACTGGAAGATAGAGTTTATTTTCCTACAATGAGTGCTATATGTTTACAGCACCAACAAATCATGCCAGAAGCTGCAACAAGGATTTTAGTACTTTAGAGAGAAGCTGACTTGGTGTTCGCTGAGAATGGCATGCAGATCTTAGATTTGAGGTAAAAATAGTTCAGGCGGCAAATCAGTCACCTCGGACTGGCACGCAAGTCAGGTAGAACACTGGCCTAGGATATGTGAAGACACAGATCTGAGGAGCCTCGGGACAATAGTGAGACAAACAGGAATAGCAAGAAGGAAGAAGAGGGGTAGCAGAAAGAAATAGGAAAAGAGGAGGGTGAGAGGAAGAGGAAAAGAAGAAGCTCATCACTTTACCTCAAGATTTCATTGAAGAAAGATAGTAAGTTATCCTTGTTACATAAAGGGAATTAGTTCCAGGCACTTTGTTAATTGGTTTCTATTTTCTCTTCTTTTCTTCATCAGGATTCCTTATGAGTGAATTAAACATCACTACTATGAAGATATTTTGGTGGAAGTATTATTTCATGAGAATAATATGGGAGAGTAAATGCCTTTGAGGGTTTTTTGTTTGTTTGTTTGTTTGTTTGTTTGTTTGTTTGAGACAGGATTTTTCTATGCAACATATGTAACAGTCCTGGATGTCCTGGAACTAGCTTTGTAGACGAGGCTGTCCTTGAACTCATTGAGATCCGCTTGCCTTTCCCTCTCAGATGCTGGGATTAAAGGCGTGCATCACCATCACCCAGTTAGGAGAGTAAATTAGCATATACAATATTTAATAGTCCAATGACACCCTATTTACTATGTTAAGCAGTGGAGTTTTTATGTATTCCCTGGAAATATGAATGTTGAATGGAAGAAGTAGCATGAAAAATGCCTTGGGAACCTACTCTGTACAATGTTACTTGTATGTCTGTTTTCAGGGCTGACCATTGGGTATTGCATAACCAATTATATATTCTGTCCTGAACAAGACTATTTCTCCCACACTACACTCCTTAGTTGCTTATAGCTATTTTTCCAGGGCAGAGGTCTTGTCTCCCTTTCTTCTCCGTGTTATTATGCATATTGGTGTTATCTTTGGTCAGGTCACACTTAGGCAGCCATGTTGGTGAGACTTTATGGCTCTCATCATGCATATATTCCTTATATATGTGTGTGTGTTATATATTAAGGTATACACATGTTTGTATACATATGCATGTATGTGGCAATTTTTAAAAGGCCATGAATATAAAGAGAGATATGTATAAATGAGGAAGTTTGACTGGAGGAAACAGAAGGGGAGAAATGATCTAATCATGTTATAATTTCAGTTATTTTTTAAAAAAAAAGCTAATAAAAGCTTTGGAAAGTCACTTTTTAAATGATTAGGGATCTTTGCTCTATTTTATACTAAATAGGGTCATATAATCTTTGAAATTTATTTTTCACTTACAGGAAGTTCAGCTTTCATTACCATTTAGATTTTCCTCCTCTTTTCTTTCTGAGTCCTAAGTTAGTGCGTGCTACTTCACTTGCTGAGTTTTGTGTACTAATCAGCCTACTGTTTACAGCTTCAATCAAGGACTTGCATTTACCAATCATGTTTTTCATTTACATGTAATTATTCTTTATTTTCAACTGATTTTTCTCTGTAACTGCCTTTTCTATTTTTATGGATGCAACATCTCCTTATATCTTTGGTAGAAAGATAAAATAGGAATTTTCCAAAAGAGTATTCTGATTTCCTATATGTACGTTTGTGTGGGAAAGAGAGAATGAGAGAGAGCTCCCGGCAGGAAAGGAGATGGAGTTCTCTGAGCTTTTGATCTGTAATGCATTGTTGTATGAAAGCTGCTTGTTCATCCCTGTTGCCCAGAACTGAAATAATCACACAGGAACTGTATTAATTAAATCACTGCTTGGCCCATGAGTTCTAACTTCTTACTGGCTAACTCTTACATCTTAATTTAACCCATCTCTTTCAATCTGTGAATCACTCTGAGGCCATAGCCTACCAGCAAAGTTTCAACATGTCTATCTCCAGTGGTGGATCTATAGCATCTCTCTGACTCTGCCTTTTTTCTCCCAGCCCACAGCCTACCTTTCCCCGCCTAGTTCTGTTTTTCCCTGCCACAGGCTCAAAGCAGTTCCTAGAGAAGCTAAATAAGAAGGTGAACCTATCCCAAAGAAAAATATTTAGTTATCCTCCTGGATATTGGAAGTAGATAAGATTGCTGGGCAAAAATTGGGATCTTAGGGGTGGGGATGAGATGGGGGTAAGGGGAGACGGGGAAACAAAAAAATCCAGCAGACCTCTGCATGAAACAGAAAATTTCAAAGACTGTTCCACCTATATTGGCAGTTTCTCATTCACTTTCTTCTGTGTCCTGTAGAATGTCTCACAGACTCTTTTATGTAGCAGAAACCCCAAAGAACTATCTCATCTTTACGCAAGTTCAGCAGTTATCTCTATGTGGGTCCTGAATGTCCAGTTCATCTAACAAAATCCATAAGGAGCCTCTTCGATGTTCATCTTCCTCTTGAAGTAGCTTGGTGCTGCCAGGAACAGATTTGTCTCACTGTCATGAAAAGTCCAAAGTTCTTAAAACATGTATATGCCATATTCTGAAGTTCTTTGAAAGATCTAAAACATACTTAACTGAAATATATCTCTATATATCTAGAAAATCTAACAAACATAACTATAAGCTTGACTATTATAGATGATTATCTATTAACCTTTATTTCTTAATAATACATTACATTTTAAAATGAACTACTCAATCACAATACCTTAATCAAGAGCATATATATATATAT
>NW_004949106.1:5897793-5942113 GCF_000317375.1 Microtus ochrogaster | reverse complement strand
TTGTATTATTCTCCTGTTGTCCTTAATCTTTTCAAATCCTAGAATCCTTCATTCCCCCTCTTCTGCAGGTTTCTCCTGCCCCTAGTGGGTGTCTGAATCTACTCCTATCAGCTGCAAGATGACATCCCTCTGATGGCATTTGAGACAGGCACCAATCAATGAAAATAGCAGAATATCTTTAGTAAAAAATTTCATTGATTTTATCCTATTTCCTTTTCTTCCCCCAGGTGTGTTTGTTTCTATCTTACATCTCTTCCCTGCCCTGCCTTTGGTTCCTGGCCATTCAGGTAGTTGCAGGTGTGGGCTCCCTTTAGACTCTACCAAGCTGACAACAAACACTAATCATCAAAAGCCTACATCTTGCCAACTTCTAGCCCAAACACATCACTTTAAATCTCTAAACTTCTTCTGCCTTGTCCCCATAGGTTCATGTCGTCATCTTATAATATAAAAATAAACTCAATTAAATGTCAAAAGTTGCCGTAGTTTTTAATAACCGCAACACTGCTGTAAACGTGGAGTTCGTGTCTCATCTGAAACTCATTGTATTCAATTAATTGTGAATGGATATACAGTCAGAAAAGAGCCAGCATGTAATGACAAAGTAAATGTTTCTTTTGAAAACAGGATGAATAGCAGTGTAGCATGGTATGATTGGACCAAAGCAAGACTAATCCTGCAGGGAAAACACCAAATTCCACAGCCCCGTGTCTGCCATTTGGAATTCATAGTGGACATGTCTGGACTCTTTGGAGTCCTATGTCGTCCCTCTTTTTAACTTTTAATGTTCGTAGCACATGAAGTTTTCATGTGAATGCAGTCTACTTCCTGCCTCAGATTTTCTTGGCAGGTGTGCAATGGTCCTATCATCTCCAGCACCTTCTGAGTTCCATTGTGTCCTGACGTTTGCTTCTGTAGCTACATTCAGTGGCCTCTTGGTACCTCCCTGCATGGACTTTGAGCTTTCCACTCATTTGTTGACTGCAGTAGCTTTATGGAACCACATCATAAGATTCCACAACTCCCTTAAAGCCATTTCTTTTAGGACTATACATCCAGTCCTACTTATTCTCTCAACCCTGGGTATATATTACCTTCTTTGTACTACAGTTTTTATTCTATTGTGTTTAGAGAAGTATTTCTCTGACAAATCCTCTGGAGCACAGGAGAAACTCTTCAGTGGCAATCTCTGGTTTACATAGGCTCCTGACTTTCAAATAGGTTATACTTTTTTCTTTGTCAAATTTGTGGCATACTTTTATTTTTCATATACTACAGACTTTTTTATTAGTCAACTCTTTTATTTGACATTTAAAATTAAATATGCCTACTGTATATAGCAGTGATGCTCCTCATGGCTTCTTTAGGAGTTATCTCTATTTTTCAGCAACTTATGGCATGTTGTGGTATGTTTTTTCGACTGTTTGAGTTTTAATGCCTGTCTTAGTTTCAATACACCATAATTTTGAACATATTTGGAAAATATATGGTTATTATTTCTTTCAATCACTTGCTTCTTTACTTGCCATTTTAGGGTCGGCCAGAGACTTGACTCTAGAGGTGTTCCCAGTGTCCGTGGAGATGTCCCCAGCTAGATCCTTGGGCAGCTGAGGAGAGGGAGCTTGAAATGGCCCTATCCTATAGCCATACTGATGAATATCTTGCATATCACCATAGAAACTTCATCTGGCGATGGATGAAGCTAGAGACAGAGACCCACATTGGAGCACTGGACTGAGCTCCCAAGGTCCAAATGAGGAGCAGAAGAAGGGAGAACATGAACAAGGAAGTTAGGACCGCGAAGGGTGTGCCCACTCACTGAGATGGTGGGACTGATCTAATGGGAGCTCACCAAGGCCAGCTGGATGATGGAGCATGTGATCAAACCGAACTCCCTTAACATGGCTGACAAGGAGGGCTAACTGAGAAGCCAAGGACAATGGCACTGGGTTTTGATCCAACTGCATGTAATGACTTTGTGGGAGCCTAGTCTGTTTGGATGCTCACCTTCCTAGACCTGGATGGAGGGGGGAGGACCTTGGACTTTCCACAGGGTAGGGAACCCCTACTGCTCTTTGGGCTGGAGAGGGAGGGGAAGGCGGATAGAGGGAGTGGGAGGGAAATGGAAGGAGGGGAGGAGGTGGAAATTTTTAATTAAATAAATAAAAAAGAGCTTCTCTAAACTCCACATGCATGCATATATTTGTGTATCAAAACACTAATAAAAATTGAAATTAAAATTATCAGGCAATATGGAGATTTTGAATGACTTAATGTGATGTTTCATAAATTAATCAGTATGAAAATTTTAGCTTCCTTGCTAATGGGGAAAAAAATTTACTGATTCTACACAAGACCTTTTACTATTTTGGGGAAAACACATTGCGATGGAGTCATTTTGTTTTGTTTTGTAAACTTGCTCTGCATGGTACAACTATTTCATCAGAAAAAAAAAAGAACAAAGTGAGCTCAGCAATTTGAGAATACTTTTACTGTTTTTATGATCCCTCATAGAGAAAGAATCAGGACTGACCTGCCCCTCAGTTCCTGATGGAAGGGCGCTGTGTCAGACTGCCCCAAACATGCAAAGGTGGAAAATACACTTTCTGCCAGCATGCTGTTCTCTAGGACAGAATACATCTGAAGGGAGGGTGACAGCTCGGCCCTGAAAGCTTCCCATATTGTTATGTCTATGCTTGTCTCTCCCTGTTCCAATGCTCCACAATTCTGGAGGTGAGCAATACAGAGCACATTACAGAGCCTCGGATTCCAGATAATTTTCTTACTCGCAATTTAAGTAAAGCAACACAAAACACACACACAGGTACATGCACACACAGGCACACACACACATACGCACATGCACGCGCATGTACACGCACACACACACAGACACGCACACACATGCACACGCACACGCACGTACACACACACACAGAGACACACGCACACACCTCAGATGACCTAAGTCATATTTCATTATAGTTCAGACCGGCAAAAGTGCTAACTTTGTAGGTTCACAACATCATGCTTCATAGCAAGAAAATCCCTTATTATTTTAAAAGTGCTTTGAAAAATTTTGAGATCACAGCTCAGTGGAATAAAGCAGAAGTCTGTGAAAAATAACAGAAATGAAGCAGATGTGAAAACATTGTAGTTACAACCTTTCTTCGATCAGTATTGCGCCATCTCTGCAGTGAACAAATTAGGCAAACAAACCTCGCTGCTCACAAGGCTAACCCCACAAATAGAGCAGAAGCTGTGTACTCCACGTGCAGCTTTAATGGGTATCAGAAATAAGATTCACTGATGACTTTTTCAAAGATATATAGATGTATTTCTGGAGGAAAGTATTATTAATGTTGTACAGAGTATGAAGGAATGGTAATGTTATATCTTCGTGACTGAGACCATGTGGTGTTTAGGATCGCTCTATCCAATAGTTCTCAAAGAGACACAGGCTCGGTGGGACACATAAGGAGAAACCATCCTGGGGAAATTACAGTTGAGTTTTGTATAACTCCTTTGAAGTAAACTCATAAACTTTGTGAGTTGAAATATAAGTCCTGAACTCCCAAGTCCCGTTTTTCCCTAAGATAAGAAATCTTAAGTTGTCAAGAGTCAGTGTGAGTTGAATTGACTTTGGAACCTCACTGCAGAAACGAGCACAATTTTAGTGTGGCTTTTAGTTCCCTGTAATATATACCACGGACACTGTGGCTATAGTTTCTAAATACGGAACATGGTGCCATGGCGTCATTAAATGTACTTGCTTTTAGGCTCGCACTCATTACAAGATACATCATCCAGAGGAAAAAAGCGAACTTGCAAACTCGGTTGATGATAATGAATTACTGGATTTCACAGATGTTTTCACTTTAAAATGGAATATTATGATGGCGCTAAAATGTTCCTTCGCCATTGCTGTCATTTGCATACCATTCCCGGCGATGTTTACACTTTCAAAGTTGGAATGTTTTCGAGCTCATCATAGCCCAGTCCTAATGTTTCTCAGTACATCTGTGGAAAACCAATATCTAGGCAGTTTCCGTCAGCTCAATCATCTCTGATGAGTTTGTACTGTCTTTCAAAATGTTCAGCGAGGATTTTTTTTTTTTTAACCATACGGGACTAAAGATTCTCCTTTATGGATATTCAACTTGGATCTCAAAAGAAACAAACAAATCAAAATGATGTGTCAACATACAAATGGACTTCCATTCTCCCACGTATTTCAATACCATCATTCTGGTGGACCTATAGCGTATCACAAGGATACTCAAATCATTTTAATTACCGATTCAAAGAGAACCGATGCTTTGTTTGGCAACAATGAAGTCAATTAGACTTCATTCAGCCTCTGAAGCATGGAGAACACCCACGCGCTGCAGGTGCCTATAAAGGAAGGCTTGAAGGAATATTATTCAAAATACAAGATATTTCAGGAAATAAATTTCCATTAAAATTGATGTGGAATTAGAGAGTGAAATGGGGGTAACAAACAATTAGCAGATGGACGTTCTTTTTTTTTTCTTTCTGTAAAAGAGTTGTAAAGAAAAAAACCTGAGCTTTCAGCACAGCAGCGCCCTCTTTTGGCTACCCATTGTCTTGAAAAGGGTGATGATGTTCAAATCACTATGAACTGCTCTGATTCATTAGCTTTCCTTGGAAGAGATGTTCAGAGAAGGCCAATATAGACATTTCATGTCACCTTCTCACCAACACAAGGGATACAAGATCAGAGAAATTTGTTCAATCTACATACTATTCTTATTTTTGCTTCTTTTTATTGTTACTAGCATTTATTTTATAATTTTGTTATGGTCATAACACTTAACACTAGTTACACCCTCTTAATACATATAATGGAACAATCTAATATTCTTTTAAATGTTTTTAGCCAAAATAGAATTGCATAATTTCTATCCTGCCTTTCCTCCATATAGCCTCTTCTAGCTACCATTCCTCTAATCTCTCCTCTGTCCATTCTCCCCCTCAAGTTCACAGCCTCTTTTTCTTTGATTTTATTGCTACATAGAAATATGTATTCATATTTAGCTTATGTATACATGTACATATATGCATGGGAATGCATATGCAAAAATACAGACACACACAGACCCCTGCTGAGTCCATTTCCCTTAGTTAAGTATGGTTCTAGGACTGACCACTCTGAATTCTAAATCTTTACATTCCATTATAGCCACGAATAAGTGTATCTACCACACCTTCAATGAAGTCTCTTTATAGCAAATGGAGGCCATCATCAAAACCATAACTGTCATCAATAGATGACAGGGATGACAAGCTCATCCCCAACAGATACATTGGAGAAAAAGTTTCTCCATCTATGGTTGAGAGAGCATCATGAAAGAGAAAGCAGAAATATTGGAAAGCCAGAAGAAAACCAGGATTCTGATGTTCAAGTCTTTCCTAGAAATAGCCGCATGAACAATACTGGAATGGCAATAACTTCGCTGGACATGGTTCAATTGCTCTGGACTCTAGGGTCAAAACTGTTGAGTTTGGTAGAATCCTTTTCCTCTCTCTGATAATTGGAAGGACAAACAGCGTCTTGTGTTTGAGTTCATGTTACCTACCAGAAGATGACAGATGTCTTTTATTTTGTTGATGAATTCATTTTGTAACTAATGCACGAAATACTTGGAGGTCATATAATCATTTTATGTTTGGTTGCCATTTCCCTGTATTGACTGAGAATTGTGTCATTTGTTCATTTTGCATGTGTTACCATGGTGCATTGCAATAATTGACTTGCTTGTTTAGCTATTATGGTTCCTTATAAATAAGTCTACCTCCGTTACCCAGGAAATGGCAGTGCACACCTTTAATGCCAGCACCTGGAGGTAGAAGCAGAAGAATCTCTGAGTTTGAGGTCAACCTTATCTACAATGTAAGTTCCAGGATGGCCATGGCTACACAAAGAAATGCTGTCTTGAAAAAAAAAAAATACCTGTCTTGGTTATCTAGTATAATGCTTGCATTGGGTTGGATTTAATTTGGACATTTTTGGTTGGTGGTTTTTTAATCTGTATTCAAAAAGGATAATGTTCTGCAAATGTTTTTGTTTCCCTGTTTTCTTTCTGTGGTTTTCTTGTGCTGTCTAATGTGGCTTTGATGCCAACCTGATAATATTTTTTTACATGAACTTAATTTATTTCCATTAGTTTTTGTTATTTAAAACTTTTTATTACCTTAAGAAGATTGGTGGTCATTCTTAAATCTTCTTGAAACTCAAAACTAAGGTGCTCTTCACTCTTTAGAAGTTATTAATTATTGACTAACTTTTATTTATATTTATGACACTGTTAATACTTTCTATTTTTCCCATTATGATAGGTTAAGTTGTATATTTCTAGTATTTTTCTCTTTCCTTCTAAATCAGTTTGCAGATAATATACAATGATTCGCAATAAGGGATTTTATTTTTGTGTTATCATATAAGCCTTGCCTTGTTTTGGATTTTGCATTGAGGTTCTCTATTTCTCTTGGTAATTTTATGTTTTAAAAAAAAGTCTTCACAAAAGCACTTCTTTATGTTGTTAAATTTTCTATTATTTTCATTCTCTATGTTGCTTGTTTCTGGCTTAGTTTTTACTTCTCTCATATTGATACTTTGGATTTTATTTCCTTTGTTTTTGATTCCTCCAGATAGAAAGTTAGATGTCTCTTATTTGATTGACTTTGATGTTGGACTTTATGGCTTTTAAGCTTTGTTTTATTGCATATTGTTTTTCCTAGTATGCCCTAAGTTTCAGTGTATTGTATTTTCATTTTCTTAACCATTACAGATTTCTCTTAGATATTTATAGGTTCAAAGGTTATTGAAGGAATTTTATCATTTGTTAAAGTCAAATTATACTTGAATACTCCTCAATACTACATTAAGCATACCTGTGTGGCAAAACTGTGGGACATAGAGAAACACATAGTTGTTGTAGGAGGTTTCTGTCCTGCCCAGACCACTGAAATAAACACACAGAAACCATATTATTTGCAATACTGTTTGGCCAATAACTTAAGCATATTTCTGGCTAACTCTTGTATCTGAAACTGCTCCATCTCCCTTAATCTGTGCATTGCAACTTGGCTGTGGCTTACTGGGAAAGTTCTGTCCCGAGCATCTGTCCTGCAGGGCTACATGGCTTCTCCCTGACTCTGCCTCCTTTCTCTTAGCATTAAGTTTAGTTTTCCCCACCTAGATCTGTTCTACCCTATCACAGGCTCAGTGCAGTTTTTTTTATTAACCAATGGTATTCACAGCACAAAGAGGGGGAGTCCCACATCACATAGTATATTCTCTTTGTTGAGATTCATCAAAGTCCAAGCATGCATGTTCCTTTACACTTAAGGTAACATGTGGCCACATCATAATATCCAGCTGTATAAACTTTCTGAGTCAATGATAAGAGCAAAAATTGGAGTTCAGATACTAAAACTCAGGGGAAAGTGAATATAGAGTGTGCAAATAAGTGGTTGTGCTATAGATCATAAATTAGTTTTTAGTTGGTGTTTGGTTAGTTGTGTTTTGAAATCTATTTTCATAGATGATAGATAGATACTTTTATAATCATTTTTGTAGGTAAGGATGGCTTTAAACTTCTGATCTTCCTCCCTTGATCTCTAAAGCTGGTATTATAGGTGAGCAGCATTGATTTTACAGTCCTGGGGATAGAGCTCAGAGCATGATGTACACTAGGCAAACACTCAGCTACTTGAGATACATTATCAGCTGCTCATTATTTAAGACAAGCCCAAATTTTGAGTCTGGAAAATTGGTGATGTTATAGTATGTCCAGTAGAACCAAAAAATCACAATTCTAATTTCTTATGGTATCATAAATAAATTAGTTCTAGATTTAAATGTCAAACATATTTTGTTGTTTGATACTCTTTCTCTCAGATATGAGAAATAAAAATGATAGTCACAAATAGCTCAGTCCTTTTCATTTGACATTCCCCTTCACTTAGTATAAATGTGACTACATTTTAATAATACACCTATTTACTACAAAATGGCTCTGTGGGCTTTCTCAGATGGCCATACTAGGATTGTTGAATCAATCATAACACTCTCGTCTGGTTGGCAACACTAGCTTCTCCCTTCATCAAAATCTTCTTTTCCCTTAAGCCCCTGATTCTCCTCTGGCTTATCATTCCTTACAGTTTTCATGTTCATTTCATGTATATTTTGTACCATGTAGGAATCCATTCAACAATTTTTAAGAAATCACTCTTGAACATTAAATTCTCACCCAAGTTTGCCTCTGCATCCATTTGTCTTTGCATCCATGATACTTTATTATGTTATGATGTCATACCTCATTTTTCTGACCTGTCACATGAAAATGTTAAGTCCTCAAATTTTGTAAAATTTCACAAAATTGAGTGAGAATAATGCATTTAAAATACTTGGGAATGTTACATTGTTATTGGGAATGTTACAATGTCTGTTGCTATAGATGTGTTACTTTGTTATTAGGTTTGTTACAATGTCTATTTTTACAGTTAGTTACATTGTTATTGGGAATGTTACAATGTCTATTGCTATAGTTGTGCTACTTTGTAATTAGGTTTGTTACAATATCTATTGTTACAGTTATGTTACATTGTTACTGGGAGTGTTATAATGTCTACTGTTATAATTTCCTTATAGTTTGGTCTGGAGGGCTCTCTTGTGAAAAGTCTTAAATTCAACTCATGTTTTCCAAAATCTTGTGGAATTTCTGTAAGGTGAGGGGGGCAAGGAAAAACACCCTGACCTTGACTTGACCTCAGGATTAGGGCTTGAAATCCCACCAATCCCTGAGTTTGTCCCAGAGTGAAACTGCAGATTCTCAAGAATCCCTGAGTGTAGAATCCCACAAACCCCTGAAGTGCCTGGGAATAAAACTCTACTAATTTCTGAGCTCAAAATCCTACTGATCCTTGAGCTTGTGCCAGAATCAGACCACTAAAATCCACCCTTCCGAGCCATCCTGGAAAGCTTGGGGAAATTAGATTTATTAGTATTTCTATGACCACTGGCATTTTGATGCCCCAGAAAGATATACAGAGGAGGAACATTAAAATGTCATTGTGGAGTGGCAACTCCAGCCTTAATTTTGACTTTGTCTCCACACTGTTTAACTTATAGTTGTGTGTCTATTATTATCTGAGAAGCACTACTAGGGAATGGGGTCTGTATCATGTATAGTAATATGTATTGGTCAAGGAGTAGGGCATTCTATCAAAATTGCAGGGGTGAGCAGGCCTAATGTGGGATTAAGCAGTACTGGGATGGAAGTTCTGTGGTTGCAGCTAGTAACACAGGTCTCTACTGCCTAAATTAGATCATAAGAACGGCCTGCAACGTTCCTTGTTCATCCCTCTTACATTTTAATTCAAATCAGACAAATATTTCCAACACAATTGTTTACTAGGTTTTGGATATTTTATGGAGTCACTCACGCAAGAGAAAAGCTAATCTGGTGAAAGGCTTTGCTTCCAGGGGACCATTAGGATTTCTTTTCTTCGGGGACAGAGCTTTGCTTCATCCTTTTGATAGTTCATCACACTCTGATACTGTCTGACACACTCGATATAAAGACTGGGTGGATTTTGTTTATAGTCCAGGTCTGCTAGCAAGCTGTCTTCAGATAATTTTGAAGGGATGCCTAACAATTTCCCATCATCGTTGACTGCAACTGTTGGAGCTGAAGGCATTGAAGAATTTTTCTAGGCCAGAGTTTGTAGCCTTTTGATGACATGAAGTAGCTTTCTACTCAACCATCAAATAAATATGGTAGTAAAACTGCCACAGTAAGCATTTCCATTGGAATAATGTCTGTGTCTTGACCCACAGTGACAGCACTGATGTAATCATGGAAACGTTAGGTTCAATGTCAAGGCCAGGGAAGGTACTGAACCTCTTTCCAGCATGTGTTCTATTTTTATAGTTCCCATCCAGGGAAAAAATGTCTTGATTTTCATGATTGTGTATCAGAGGTTCTTCTTCAGATATGAATGGCATCCATCAGATACAACTTAATTTAGCTCCAATCATGGTTTGCACTGTGTTTTACGTTTGGCACTATAATCCTCAATTCATGCTAGAAGTCAGAGGCACTAGGGGTTATAGATACTATATACATCTAGTGAATGCTGGTAGGACATGCAGCCAAAGACTTTCCAGTTCCCCAGAGCAATAATGCTTAGCAAGCCGATGGTTTTGACATTTGATGACTGTAGTCAGAGCATCATAATTACCGGTGAGTAGGTGTCTGCTGGATGGTGAGTCCTGGATAAAGGTAGATAGGAACTGAACCTGAGACTTCTAAACAATCATCATCATCAAGAACATTTTCTTTGATCTCTTGGCGAATATTCTACTTAACTGAAGTAAAAACTGGATTTACGCATCATGGTGCAGGTAGATTGGAGGAAGACTGGTAACTGTTAGCCTTATGCTGCCAAAGAGAAAAAAAAAATGACATCAGAGAAACTGTGTTTTTGTGTCTGAGTGGGGGGAAAATGTTATTGTATGAAGCTTGACTGTAATGAGGGCTTTATCAATCCTCACCTCACCGTATATCCCCCAGGCACTTGAAGGAGGTGATGGATAGGCTCTTGCATTTTACAGAGAGCTAATGTACGGGGTTGAGCTTGCAGATGGTGAATGAACACGGTACTTCTACAATGATCTATTAAATGGCGTGTCATGCCCACAGATCCCACCCTGATCTCATCTGAAATGTGGTTGTTGTTGAAGTTATTGTTGGCAAAGTTATGGATCTAGCCTGTTTAGGGGTTGTGCAACAAGTTAAGTGTCTATATACTGCATCCCTGTGCAGATGGAGGCAGATGTGCTTTGGGAATATGTTGAATGTACAACAGAGTAAAGAAAGCCCTGCAGGCCAGGGTTAGGATGCAGAATGAGAACCAGGTGGTTTTAGACATTTTTATGACTGATTTATTGATGTGGGAGTGTCATATATCAATCTGTTGATTTCATTGGTTAAGCAATAAAGAAACTGCTTTGGCCCTCATAGGTTAAAACATAGGTGGGAGGAGTAAACAGAACAGAATGCTGGGAGAAAGAAGCTGAGTCAGTGAGTTGCCATGATTCTCCCACTCCAGACAGATGCAGGTTAAGATCATTCCTGATAAGCCAGCTCGTGGGCTACACAGATTATAAGAAATGGGCTAGTCCAGGTGCGAGAGTTAGCCGCCAAAAGGCTAGATATAATGGGCCAAACGGTGTTTAAAAGAATACAGTTTCTGTGTAATTATTTCGGGTAAAGCTAGCCGTGGGGGTGGCCGGGTGACGGGGACGCAGCCCTGCCGCTCTTACTACTACAATTCATCAGTTTGGGAACTGGGAACTTTAATATGTGGCACCTGGACCTTTCAACCACGGTGATTATAGTCAGATGCCTTTCAATCGTAACTGCGTGGAGTCCAGTACCAGTGGTCTTCTAATAGTGAACAGGGTGAGTAAAACACCATCCTCTGTCCGTTCTCCTCCTGCTCTGGGTTCTAACCATTATTGGTTGTATTCTCATGAAATTTCTTTTGATCAATGACACATGCCAAAAAAATATTTGCACGTTGCTATTTCAGCTTCTCATGAAGAAAAATCATATTATCAACATGCAGTTCCCACATTATTAGAAAAACAAAACGAAATGAAAAAGTCAGCAAGGACGTCGGCAGTTTCTAGGCATCAGACCTGGCACATGGGGACCTATTTGCCTTTGTTGAGCAGCATCCTTCCAAAGTAGAGCACATTATTTGTTCTTAAATACGAGGGGATAGCTAATGCTGTATATATCTCGCTGCAAGTTTATGTCATGAATTCGCTAAGAGTCACTGAAAATATTACAGCATTGGAATTTGATCTCAAAAATAAATAAATGTGTCTAACTGCAACACACTTTCCACCAACGTGTATTTACTTGAACTGTCAAGTCCTGTGGGTACCTTTGAATCGGGTACCATACCTTTGAATCTGATTAAGAAAAAAGTTGAAGAACATAAAAACTGATAACATGAGGTAATGCTAACTGATTTCATGTGACCTAAACGTTCCACGGTGGAAGTGAGCGTCACTTGTCACCTCACATCTCGTGTTAAACAATGACAATATTGTTAAAACCTAAACTATTAGAATTCGTTAACAACTAAAGCGTTAGCTTATTTGAAAGCTGAACGGAAAACGTTCCCCTTTTAGGGTATCAATAAAAGACTTATTTTCTTATTTTCTTTCATCCTTCTTAGTGTGTTCTTTTATGTGGACTTAGGGAATCCACATATTGAACTGGAAAGCTGAGGGGAGATTGAAGGCCTTGGGACCAGGTGTATTCAATAAATGTGTGACTGCGGTTCTAGGAAAAGGAGGCTCCTGTGCTCACTGCTTCTGTCTTTGCTCTGGGGCTTCTGGCTTCTCTGCTTTCCTGAGTTACTGTCTTTTTACTTTGTCCTTTCACAGCGGAAGATAAAATCAGCATCCCATGGCTGGGAGTCCCTCTAGAGCCTGCTACGCCCATCTATTCTCTCTAATGTTACCTACAACTCTGTAAGCAGATACTTCAGCTAAGTTCTTCTCCGTTCAATCCTGTTGCTGCTCTCAGTATTGCCTTAATACCAGCCTGAATGTGTGTATGTGCATGTAGAGATGAACTCGTCAGGACTCTGATGACCCAGGCATGATTTACTGTTCTTCATTGTCACAATAACATGAATTTTTCAGTGTTCTATGAAATAATTGTGTATTTACTTTGAAAAGAAAGACACATAGAAAGAAAGAATAAACAATTTTTCTAGGAAGTGAAGAATAATGCAGCCTTTTTGCAAAGACAGTTATCTGATCAATCCCTTAGTAAGCTATATTTATCAAAGAAACATTTTTTTTTCATGAAACAATCAGGAATTCCTGTAGAAGGTGGAATAGAACTGGGAATTTGGTCGTGTATGAAGTGTACTTCAGGAGATTATGTAAATGTGATATTTGGAATGTTCCCGAGTGGGAAGAATTTGAAAGACATATTACCAATAATTTAATGAACTATGTTAGAAATTCTAGTTCCATCTCACTTGGTCTGATTATGAAAACAGCAATGAAGCTTTAATATAGTACATTATTGATGAATTGGATAATTTAATCTACTGAAATTCTTTTCATTCTAACATGATATATGCATCTGGATTTCAAACTAAGTTAGACTAGAATAAAACAGAATAGTGTCTTTATTATCTCCAGAACAGCTATTAACCAGTATTCTGCTTTTGAGGGTCCACAAATTTCACCTATATCTTTACAATATTCTGAAAGCTATCTTTAACAGCTTAATACATACTTAGCTTTAAAAATTTCTGTTGTAAAGTAGAACCTTCTAATTTTGGGAGCTGAAGATGCGATTCAACAATGGGTTGCTTTTCTAGAGGACCTGAGTTCAATTCCCAGCACCTACATCAGGTGGCTCAAAACTGTCTCTTCTTCAAGTTCTAGAGATCCAGCATTATTTTCTGGCCTGTGAGTGTGTGTAAACTCAGAAACACTCACACCTTTGTTCGTGAATTGGTGCATATACACATGCACAATTAAAAATTAAAATGATTTTTTAAAAAAGAGAATGCTAATTTGATCATGTGAGCTTCATATCTAATATCTTGAGACTTATTGATTGTATTTTCATCAGTTCCCTGAAGTTTAAATGCCATGCAGTGATGTATAACTCCTTTTTCCCACAAAAATTTTGCACAATTTTTCCCTTTTAAAACATTTTAAATATTTTGGGTTTATTTTATCATGGTTTTGTTTTTCCATCTGGCAGTTCTGGACACACAGATTACGTTGGTGGCAAATGTGTTCTCAGTCGTATGAGGGGCACCAAGGAGGAATTTCAAGTACACTCATGTGAACTCTTTGCTCGCATATAGAGTATTGTTATTGATGCTTAAATAATTATCCTATATTAAATATTAAAGTTGTATACTTATCATATTTAAGAAATGTTCACGAGGGGGCTGGAGAGATGGCTCAGTGGTTGGGAGCACTACCTGCTCTTCCAAAGGTCCTGAGTTCAATTCCCAGCAACCACATGGTGGCTCACAACCATCTGTAATGGGGTCTGGTTCCCTCTTCTGGCCTGCAGGCATGCACACAGACAGAATATTGTATACATAATAAATAAATCAATATATTTTTTAAAAAGAAATATTCATGAGTTCTATGATTAATGGAAGCATATTTTATAGAGTAAATGAAACCATGTCCACAGGAAGTAATATCTTGTGAGTCTTCAGAAGCAGAAATTGACAACTTTTTACTTTCTTACACTAGGAATGCTGCTGTCCAAAAATTCGAGTTTCCTAGCTTCATGTGCTTTGCTTTGGTGAATTCATCAAAATGGGGTTAGAATAGAGAGTACTTTTGGCTGGAAAGTCTCAGAAATCAACAGCTGGATCTCAGAATTATTGCTGTTAAATGATATATATTTCTAGAAGTTAGTATGCTTGGTTTTAGACTCTACCTCACTCTCTCTAAGGGTCTTCATGTAACTATCCACAGCAATATTGGTATATGCTTTAATTATTCTGTGGTGGTTTTTAACTATACTTTATGACTGTATGTCAATGGCAGGTGAATGTGTATTTGAATGTAAAAAAATACGAATGCATAACAGAACTTTTTTTTTTGTTTCCAAACCAATCTATCAAAAATAAAGCAAACACACAGAGACCTTGATTGTGAATTCAAAGTTATACTGTGCTTAACTAATGATGACAACATAGAATAGAATTAGAAATTTGCTTTTCTAAGGTATCTGATGGGTAAAAATATTTGAGTCCTAGAAATAAGATAGAGTAATTTTTTTCTATAGTTTTGTTCTAAAGGTAAATTTTGAATAAGTGATAAAGAAAGTGGAAGATGAGAAATAAAAGTTGTAATTTATCTTTCACAATAACAATCACAAATATAACGAAGTCATTACCAAAGGGAATTAATTTGAAATATCTAATTTTCCAACATGCTAGTTTTGCTAAAATTCTATCAGTTCAGAGGGAATTGTTGACTCTAATCTAGCAACCTATTTAGTATTTAGTATGCATGTGACATATTTGTGAAAACTTAGCTACCTGAATAATGTATTTAATCAAGAAACTTAAAGGCGATGTGAGTTTCAATGTGAACTGATTAGCAAAAACACGATCAGCTCCCTAAAATTTAAACCTTAGAGTTAACAGTTTTCATCATCTTTCCTTAGTGTTCAGCCTTAAATCCTGGAATGAAAGATGAATATAAAAATCTCCAAGATGATATTGGTCTTGCTTTATAATGCTTTCTTCCAACTCTAAACAACAGTGAATGATGAGGAAAGATAACAATTATCTTCACATTCAGTAAAATAATGTGAATTTTTATCATAATTCCTGAATGAATAAAATCGTCCCCTAAGTAGTCGTTTCTTAAGAAATGAAAGAAGCCCCAATAAATTTATAACTTCATATGTGAAAATGCTGGCGTGTTTCAAAAAAATAGCATATTTCTTGAGGGGGGTAGAACTGTGGATTTCTTGCTCCCTAATCTACTGCTTTTCTCATTCTTAGGAGATACTCTTTCTTTAATCAGCACTAAAAAGCATTCTTGAAAACTGCCCAGCAGGGCTAGCACGCATCATCATAGGGTGCACCCTGGCTCCTGAGCCCTGATCTATTTCCCAAGGCCCACTATCAAGAGACCTAATGCAGCTCTCCCTGTGGTCAGGCAGTTCTTTCTCTTTCAGCGGGATAGCAATCACTTTTGTGTGCTCTGTAGGAAAGCCCAGGAAAGTTACTGCCCCATAAATAACCAGGAGGAGAGCCAGGTCTTTCCTAATTTTCCCTGAGGTGCTGCACCTCTTTGTGAGGCTGAGATGCTGCTGCGTCCATTTTCTAGTCAGAAGCACAAACACACGCCAGCAGGTTCCAGGTGCTGCTGCCTTTCCCACGAGGATTTGTAATTAACTTGTTGTTTCAAACAATTTTTTTGTGGTATGCCTAATCGTGTTTTTCCAGTACTGGGATTTAGACGGCCAATAAAAAGAGGAACCAAATCAATGATTGAAGCGACAGTTCTCGTTGCCAAGCAGGTCCACAAATGCTCCCTGTTCTGATAAACAACATAAACAGCACCTTTATAAAGATCTGACAAACACCCTTGTCAATGGATGACATATTCCCCTGGGAATGACTGGTATGATTCCAAAACACAATGTCTGTTTCCCACTCTTATTGTTCAAACTACAGTGGATTCAACATATTTCAAAATATAGCTGAGTCCCTGCAAATGTTAATCTCTTATGAAGTGGATATGGATTGGCTACAGATTCTGGCATGCAAGCCTGCTAGAGCTGTTAACAGAATTTCAGTTCCTTCCGTTCTTTCCAGATTCAGGGACTTGTTACTCAAACCTATCAACAGAGCCTTCTGTATACATAGGCCTAGTGAAACGTATTTTTTTTTCCCCTTCAGAATAGTTAAGTCCCAGTTTTAGAATATTTTAGGAATAGTTAGAATAATCTTCTCGTGCATATGACACAAAGATTCTACTTTCAAAAAAGTCTCGAAAAACCAAAAAAGAAGACAAAATTTATTAGTCACTCCCATACCAAATAGGTAAAATATCCTACGAATTCTACGTTATTTGAAATAAAAAGAGAAAGATTTTAGTCTCCTTTTCAGAAATATTATCTACTATGAAAAATCAAGACACCACCATTTTCTTATTAAAATATTTTGTACATATAATCTGTGTGATACTTTTAAGACAATATAATTTTTCTGTTTTGCAAATGCCCACTATGTAGGATTTATATAAAGAAATATTATAAAAGGTATTCTATATCATATTAGAATAAATCAAAATGTAATTTTTTATGAAAGCACACAACACTAAAATCTTTGAAATACCTAAATGCTGCATCCATTTAGCAAGGTGAAAAACTTAAAAAAAAAATCCTGATTGTTCTATTGCCATAGAATCTAGGAACTAGTTTTCCTAAATTTGAGCTCTCTTATACTTTCTTTGCATTTGCTTGCCTAGAACTTCTTAGGTTAAACCCTTTAAAAAGTCAATTCCACTGTGCCATTGTGTAACTCTGAGGGACATTATAAAGTGTGACTGGAGTTGGGATTTACTCCGTCCTTTTTCCCAAGAGTCATTTGACATTGATTTCCCAGCTTCCTTTTCCAGTGCAGTGGTAGACGTTAGTATAAGTGAACGGAGCCATAAAAGGGCAAATACAGAGTTACCAATAAAGGCATATGTATAAAAATTGCCTTTTGTCATCAACATTGTAAAAACTTCAGTGAGTAGGACAGAATTTGATCCCTTTCTGGATGATTAGAGATGCAGCCTAGAGATGACACGTCAAAGGGAGTGTGTTTCTAAGGGGACATCCCTTAGAGACGACGAAATGCGTGGTTTGGGGAAGAGTGAACAATTCAGATTCACACCGGGAGCACGCTGAGGAAAAGACAAACACTGAACGGGCAATGCAAGTTAAGTTGAATGTGACTTCAATAAAGAAATAATACACCACATAAAAAAAACATGAAGACTTTTAGATAATAGAGAGATATAGACGTTGTGTTATGGGATTATCAGATGTAGAGAAAAGTTTACGAAGGGCAGCCTGTTGGATTTGGTATCAGGGCCACAAGATTTGTGGAAGACATTATTAAGAGGAAATAGCATCAAGAAGGGTTGATAGTGAGACGATTTCTTCCCCATTCCTGATGCTTCCTCCCCTGTGGCGGTGGCCCATTTCTATCTCTTTACATTGTCTCACCAGGTATTTTAGAGTTTATCCAATTGATACATTAAAAAGAGCATCTCACTCTAGTCTGTTTCTCTACATTTCTCTCCCAGACGGTGTTCTCCCTTGATCTTCCCTCAGGGGTCCTCTTGGAAAGAGCTCCTTCATCACAGCCTTGGCCCAGTACTCCCTTGTCTAGTTCTGTAGCTGTGTCAGATTCTTCGATTCACATAACAGCCTCATTTGACTGAAAGGTGAAATTCACTCTTCAATATTGTTTTTACTGGTAAGTTGATTGTTTTTCCCCCTGCACATTTTGTTTGTGTTCCTGTCTAACATTCAACTCTCGAGAAGATGAAGAAAAAGAGTCTTTCCTGAGCCAGGTGGCAGACTGAGACATCAGAGTGATAAGAGAATAATCTCTCCAAGTTGGAAAATTGAGACACATACATTACGGAATGTAGAAATGTTGGGCAGAACTTAATTACTAAGGGGTTTCAATGACCAGTCACGTGTGAAATTGGACATAGCTGTGGCTTTGAGAATACACTCCAGAAGGATACTTGATTAGGCAAGAAAAGAAAGTTCAGTCTAAAAAAAGAACACAGAAAATGCCATATAATTGCAGCTATTGGTCTATGATTTGAAGAAGTGATTAAATAGATTTTTTCACTTGTTAACAAATATGTCTTCACTTCATTTGAGAAAAGCGTCTTGGTTAGGACTTGTGATTTTTAATCAGGCAATAAAAAATTACCTTGTCCACCTAAATGAAATGTTTCCAAAACAAGTTAATCACATTTGCATTCCAACATTAGCTTGCTTCTTAATTGTGCATCTAATCAACTGCAAATGCACTTTACCAAAGAAAATTTCCACTCCTACCATAGATGGTATACTCGAAAAATCTAGATGAGTCTGCTAATTAGGTTATCAAAATTTTGTTTGAGTTAAATTTTTTCTGTTTCAGAAGAAAACAGAAAGAGAAAAAAATGAAGAAGGAGCATACAGAATCAAATAAAAGTATCACGTATTTCTTATTTACTTTGTTTTGGAAAATATCCTAGACAAAATTATAACATTGAGTTTCTCTTCACTTGAACTACAGCAGGGAATAATATTCCTTAGAGCAACTAAGATTACAACTTAAAAGAAAGCTTTGGGGTTTTCATATCAGGACGAAAGAGTGTAGTGATTCTTGTTAGTTTATAAGGACCATCATGCCATTAAAAAATGGTTGTGAATTTGGTATTGAAGAGATAAGATGTTAGCAATACACTAATTTTTCTGCAGTGTCATATAATTGTCGTTTAAATAAATCAAATAAGAATTGCCATGTGTAAGAGTTTTTCTTTGTACCACCAGTCAGCTCCTGAATAACCACACAGAGACATACTATTAATCACGAAAGCCTGACTAATAGCTCAGGGTTGTTTCTAACTCAACAGACATAAGAAAATTGAAATAATTCCCTGCATCCTATCAGAGATTAACATTGGATATCAACAACAACAACAAAGCTTACAAACTATGGAAACTCAACAACTCTCTACTGAATAAAAAAAAAAATCAACCAAGACAGACAGAAAGAAAGGAAGGAAGGAAAGAAGGAAGGAAGAAGGAAAGAAAGAAAGAAAGAAAGAAAGAAAGAAAGAAAGAAAGAAAGAAAGAAAGAAAGAAAGAAAGAAAGAAGTCTCAGTTGGCCATCCTTTAGAGAAAGTCAAGTTTTCCAATGGTAGGACTGGTTTGTATTCACTTGGGTTGGTGGCCGATGGGGCTCCATGGAGATCTCCAAACAACCCAAATTGATGCTAAGACAAGGGGTTGCTGTCTGCAAATTGACACTGGGGCCCCATTGCTGTGGACTGTACCTATACAGTATATGTCACTGAACTTACAGAGGTTGAACTGGTATCTGTATCGAACCCTCACCCCTACATTCCAGTCTCTAGTCCAGGAAGGTACTTTACAGGCTACTTAAAAAGAAATTTACACCCCAACCTGGCCACAAAAATCTTCAGCCAACCATCTGTCCTGCCTGTAAAATGTATTGTGACAATGGAGGCAAAAACTGTGGAAATGGCCAACCAATGTCTGGCTAACTTGAGGGCCACTCCACAGAAGGAGTCTAGGCCCAACATTTCATTGGTGAGCAGCAACTGGAGACTGGGTAGACCAGAGACATAAGGTAAAATCTAACACGACTGGAAGAAGTAATGAATAAATGTGTGGGTAGCAATGTTCTTGTTCCTTCATTGTAGGAACTGGTACCATTTACAACAGCTATCAGTGTTCTCTATGTGCCGATTCTGCATCTCAAAAGAGTTAACAGAAGGCGAGATCAGCTTAATAGCCCTGAGGTCTTTGTTTTTTCTATGATTCGAAGACCAAATAATGTTTACGTCTTACATACATGAAATATTAAGAAATGATTTTGTGTTCTACTCACTTTCTAAGAATATTTTGATTAAATTTTACTGATGTTCATTGGCCCAATTTTTAAAGTCAAAAATGGGTGTTTTCTTTAGTATCATGAATAAGAGAAATCAGCCTAACACACACACACAATACACACACACACACACACACACACACACACACACACTGATTTTTTATTCAGGCAAAATGCATCATCAAAAGCAAAGTAAAAAAGTTTGTCTTCTTATCTTTCCTGTTGAAACACAGCTGCTATCCCATACACAACTATAACAGCTATATGCTTAGGTTAGCATACACTTCTCTAAATGTTATCCTAAAGTGTATAAAAGTACTGTGTCTTTTCTGGTTCACCCAGGGGAGGTTTAAGTAGAGCGCAGACTGATACTGTAAACTTCTGCTTATGATTCTGTGAGCTCCATCATAACAGACAAATAAATAGAAAAGACATTTTGATTATTCAGAGATCCTCTTCCATCTTTTGTCAGAGAGTAAATACATATAATTTTTGCTGGGATTTAAGCAATAACCAAGAGGAAAAAAATGCCTGCTCTTTTCTATTATTCTTTTACTGTGTCTTTGGTAGGAGTTTGTACTATAATTTGGGCAATTTGCATATGCTTTATTTTTTTTTCTCCATCTCCTGTTTTTCTGAGCACTATTTCCTTTGATTGAAGACTTGCTATGACAGAAGATAATGGAGCTTTCGGCACTCAGTGGGGCATCTGTCACTGCTGACTTCAGCTGCTGCCTTTGTTTTTCCTTCCCTTGTAATCCTCTGATTTTCTCTGGCACTGTGAGAAACAATTAGAAAACCCATGAGCCATTATAAAGTACTATGTGACCCAATGGTTATTTTTAAATATCTTTCAATCTTCGAGATTTCTTTGTTTATTCTTAGCAATGGTAAATTATTTCGTTATTTTCCATTTACTCTTGCAGCAGAAGGTGGCTAGATTGCTTTCTGCCTTGGGGGAAGCAATCTCAGATTGTGCACAATTTGTATTACCTCTCATATTGGCCAACATCACATCAATCAAAATCTTCCCACATCTCCTCTCTACTTCATGAGGTTTTCTTTCACTGACCTTGCTGACGTCTCTTGTTCATTTTCTTCCTTGGGCTTTACAACCCTTGGAAAGGATATTCTGGCAGACATAACTGGTCTTCTCTAATACAAAGTTGTTTTTAGTTTTTAACTTCCCTTCATAAAGAGGACAATAGTTTTTGTCCCCCTTCATATAAATTGAGCATCAAAAACTAATCATAGGGCCGGGCGGTGGTGGCGCACGCCTTTAATCCCAGCACTCGGGAGGCAGAGGCAGGCGGATCTCTCTGAGTTCGAGGCCAGCCTGGTCTACAGAGCTAGTTCCAGGACAGGAACCAAAAGCTACGGAGAAACCCTGTCTCGCGCCCCCCCCCCCCAAAAAAAAAAAAATAAAAAACTAATCATATGGATAAACATAGAACATAGCATTTGTCACACTGGATTATGAGAACATTACTGACAGTTCCCCAGAATGTTTGTCTTCCCACTGTGGCAATTAGGGAGCATGAATACAGAAAGTGTGTACTTCATCAGCCTGTGTGAAACCGAGACTCCTGAAACACCACACAAACATACCTACCCTTCTATAGTACAGTGGGAGTTATGTAAGCAAGTCTTTGTCCTGCATTTGTTAAACTGCTTAACTTGCAGTAGAATCATATCATATATAGTTATGACAAAATTAAGTGCTTGCAGAAATTGTTTCTATGCATGTATCTCCAAATGAAATTTTTAGATTAAGGTGGCTAGCATGAGTCAAAGAGGTATAGTCATCAGTGTGATTTAGTACAATCTGGAAGGTTATGTTGAATAAGTTGTTTAATATGTGTCATTCATTGTTTTCAGGTTTAAAATGAAGAATATTATTATCAACATTCAATATAGAAGTGAGGAGTAAACGGTGAAGCAGAAGTTAAGGAAGCACAATGCCTTCTTGAATGTGAAATTAATTGTTCTTAAAATCTTGACTCCTGAAGCTCTACCAATTGAGTTCAATTTTTTATTGCATGTACAGATTTGGCCATATTTTAATTATCTTTTGCTTTATTTAAATGTTGACTAAAACACACAACCTATGCATATATAGATGTGTGCTGGTTATGTAGGTATTTGTATTGACATGCATACAAGGACAAAGGTATTTGACCAGCAGTATATCAGTCCTGTTTTGAAATAAATGACTTTTTTGTTTTTTGGCTGGACTTGATTCGTCACCGTTTTGTCATCTGCGAAATAGAGGGCTTGGCAGAATCAGATCAAAAAGCATAAAGGGAAGAAAGTAAGAGAAACAAAAATGTTTCACTTCATTTTAACACTTCAATGACATAATGAATACACTGCCAAGAGCCAAGTGTTGATAAGATATTAGAAAGTCTAAATGTTAGGCATGCTTGGTATTCAAATAGCTCTAGGAGTTTGTTAAAATACATGGTAAAATTGTAGAAAATAATAACACATCACAACTGCCACATTTTCCCTGTGGGTAAAGCATATTCTTTCCCGCTGAATTCAGATTTATTTATTTATTATTTATTTGGGTACCTGCAGGTTTGTCATTTACATTAATGCACCACTTAATATCAGTGTGGAAGCTAGAGAGATTGTTCTACAGGCAAAAGTGCTTGGCCAGAAATACTAAGAATTTTAGTTCGGATCCCATGGGCCATGTGAAGAATAAGGTGTTCCTAGGAATGCCCATCATCTTAGTTCCAAGGGAGGCAAAGATGGCAGGATCACAAGGGCCTGTTGTTTTCCAAACTAACCAGTAAAACAACAGCAACAAATTCAAACCACGAATCTGCCTCAATGAAAGAGCTATCAAGTGATACCTGTTTCTCTTTTTCTTTTGCACACACACATGAATACACAAAAAACAAACACACACATTAACATGCATACACACACTGCATAAAATAAAATATGAATAAAAAAGTAAAAACTAATTCAGCCAGAATATTGTTTTTAGACAAGTATGAGTCCATTTTGAGCTGAAGAAGTCCCCCAAGCTCCAGCTCTTTAGAGTTGAAAGTGCTTAGCTTGCCACTACTTAGGATCACCCTCCAATTTGTGCTGAGTGTTGAATAAAGTGAGCAGAGAAGGAAACTGCCATGGTAGCAACTGCACGTTCAGAAGACATAAAATCCCATTAGATATTCCTTGAGGACGAAGACCATGCATTATTAATCTTTGTCCCTTAGCCTATAACATTGCTTACGCAGTATGATAAATAATAAAAATATCATAAACAACTGCAAGTTCAGGACATCATTGATGCCACCCGGATTAGAAATCCCTTTTCAGTATGTTTCAATTTTCCTCCTTCATTTTTAATTGTCCAAAACTAAATTAAAATTTATGAAGTCTGTAAATTTATTTTGAGTTTCTTTCAAAAAATCACACACACCCACGACACACACGCACAAACATAAGACAGGTAAGCATGATGCCTAAATAATGTATAACATTTATGATATATGTATTATGATTTCTATGTATTTTCATCATTGTCTTTAAAATCATGTTTCATTGATCATTTTCTAAGTCAAAACCCTTGTAAAAATATTATAACTACTTTCCACATGAAAAAATTCTTAACAAAAGCAAAAGATGTGAAATACATTATCATACAAGTTTTAAAAGAAGGAATATTTAGGCAAAATTCTTAGCAAGAAACAATTACTTTAGACAATATAAAGCAAAAATTGGGGAAGCTTAAGTGCTTTGTATTTTTTATTTAACTTAAAATCAAGTACCATTTTTGACTCAGTCACATCACAGAATACATCCACATAATCAAAATTGTGCCCCCCCCCCGCCAGTATCTGCTAGTGTTCCCTTGGAAATGTCAGCGAAAATAATTTTACATCAAAATGTCAAATTCCCAACAACCTCACATGAAAGTCACATCCGTTGCCCTTATTTTGACAGTTTTGCAAGAATGGATTGACAGTCCCGAAGTGCACCCTTTTCTTCCCAGCGCATCTCTGTTTGTAGCTGAGACACTAGAATGAAACAAACCTTTGAATTAACAGCTGCCTTGCAGAGGGAAGACTTTGTCCTCAATCCTAAAGGGATTAACTCTCCTCTCTTATAGTTTCAAGTGGTGTGAAGATTTTATCCCTCGAGTCACATAGTTAGAGTTAAGACGATACAACTGAGATTTCTGAAGAGTTAATAGAGCTCTCCATTTGTCTCTATGATTATCTTCAAAATTTTACCTATAATCTTGTATTGATAGCAACACTTATTTGACTTCAAAGTCGTAGTCTACCCAGGAAGCATTCAAAGTCACTTTTAGAACAAATGGATTGGAAGAGGGGTTGGTGAGACAAGGGAAGCAAGCCAAGGGGGCGAGGCAGTGAAGGATGAAGATTCTCTGAGTTGCTTGTAGATCCTTTGAACTTTCTCAAGCCTTCGGATCACTAAGTCATTATAGCCTATATATAAATACTGATGAATATGATTCTCTAGTTTTACACAGTATTATTTAGTGATCTTTGGAAATAGATTTTGTGCTTTATATAGCCTCATTAAAGTTTTCCTCTGAAAAAATCATACTGCATGTGTTTCTTTTCTTATCAATGGCATTTCTATTTTGTGAAGCTGTTGATTAAGATATATTATTACATAGAGAGTGAGGGATTGTGGGAAAGGGAAGGGCTTCCAGAGGAGGGGAAATGCTGTGAGACAATGGTCTTTTATCTTGTCGCTTGTATTATTTTTAATAAAACACTGATTGGCCAGTAGCCAAGCAGGAAGTAGAGGTGGAGCCATGAGAATTCTGGGAAGAGAGAAGTTTCGTTCTGTAGTCATGATCCAGACCCAGAGGAAGCAAGTTGTGACTGCCTCTCTGAATAAGATACCAAGCCATGTGGCTAACAGACAAGAATAATAGGCTAATATAAGTTATAAGAGTTAATAAGAAGCCTTAGATAATGGGACAATCAGTTTTATAATTAATGTAGACCCTTGTGTGTTTCTTTCGGACTGAATGACCGTAGGACCAGGTGGGACAGAAACCTCAGGCAACAGAGAAACAGAATATAAGGAAATGGATTAACAGAGGAACTGGAACAGGTGAGAGGAGTAAATGAGGGCAGATGAGGAGGTCATTTGAGAATGATATGAAAACCAGTGATAAGAGAAGCTTTTGAAAATATATAAATATATTATAAAAGTATTAATAGAATCAGCAAATAACAAAAGAGAAATGTCCCCAACTAGATTTCTCTTGATACCAAATAAAACCTCTTCTTCCAGAAATGGGTTATATAGAATTGTTTCATTGGCCAAAGCTGAACTTGGAAACCTCCAAACAACTCAGGATATTGTCGTGGCTATATTTGGCTTATTGCAAATACTGGTAAGAACCTACTGCTGAAGACACCACCAAATAACTCATTTGACATGAAAAAGTAGAGTCAGCTCCTACCTATTGGCTTTACTACTACTGAGTAGTGTTAATGGTACTGAAAGATAGTTTGCATGCTGCCAGGAGAGAAAGTTAAAGACCAACCCAAATACAAACCCTTGGAACCACAATGGTGACCCGCTTGATAGATACGCTAGTACATTAATGGCACAAAGGTTTGGGAGCAACCAACTAATATATGATGTATTTAAAGTCCACTTTATGAGCTAAAAGCCATACACAACATTGTCTGGGTAGCCAAGAACCTAAGGGTTCTAGAGTAAAACCAAATACTACTGTTTTGCCAAAGAAGCATAGCAATAAAGCAACCCCTAAGGATATTCTGCTATATTCATATATCAGTGACTTGCTCAACCATCATAAGAGTTGAGAATAAATACAGAGACCCACAGCCTGACAGTGTATAGAAATTTAGAGACCTTGGAAAATTCAGCTCCAAATGAGATATCTTAGTCAATTTCTTACCTTTGAGGGTTCAGGGAACTCGGCCAAAGAAGAGGCAGAAAGGGTATAAGAGCTAATTGGTTGGAAGACACCAATAAAACAAGGCTGTTTAGACACAACAAGAATAAGACATGTATCAACTCACAGAGACTGTGGCAGCATGCACAGGGTCTACATAGAACTAAGACATATCTGGGAATGGAAGTGGGCACAAACACCAATTCTTAACCCAAAAGCTAACCCCAAATAACCACTTATGAAGAAAAATTAGTTTTCTCCAAAGAAGCCCCACTAGGTACTAAGCTTCTTTAAAGTTAAGTCCCATACCCAGTTGTAAATGATCAATACAAAATGAACTCAAGGACATTTTTTGGAGGAGTTTTTGTCTCATAATGCTTTGTCTGAACTTTTTTTTAACCTTATATGTCTTTTGATTATATATTATGGTTTCTGATTTTATATTTTTGTGGCTTTCCTGTGTGTAGAAATGTGTATCTTTCTATCTGTATAAGTTTCTTGCGCCTTTTCTCTATTCTTTTATCTGTTTATTTGTTTGGTCTTTTTAGTGCTCTGGAAGTACCCATCCAAAACTACTACCCAGAGTAACTTAGAAAAAACTTCTTAGGAGTGAGGATTGAGAGCTATTTATAATAACTTCAGACATCTGTGGCTTTGATACTGTGCATAACTGCAAAGATTAAAAATTATGACCTATTTACAGTAATATTTAGTCTAGTTTGAACTCACTTTGAGGTGAAAATCAACTAATTGTATGTAGTATAAGTAAATAAAGAAAATCAGGCTTTTAAGTGTCTTACAGTCTTTGTGGGAAAATAGATCTAGTTATGAATCATATATGAGTATATTTTCTATATATTAAAATTATGCAGATTAAAGAAAAGTAATCTTCCTGACAATCCATAAACATATGTGCCCATAAAATTGAGATGCAAATCATGAGTTTATGTTGTAGGAGGCTGTTTGTTCATTTTTCAGCCACCCAAACTCCGGAAATAATCGCACAGAAACTATATTATTTGAAACACTGCTTGGCCAATGAATCTAGCATGTTCCTAGCAAGCTCTTTCATATTAAGTTAACTCATTTCTATTACTTTATATTTTACCACAAGGTGGTTGGCCTACCGGCAAGGTTCTGACAAGCAGCTCAGGTCTTTCTCCTCTGGTGGCTACATGCCTTCTCCTTGCTCTGCTTTCTTCATCCCAGCAATCACTTTAGTTTTCATGCCTAGCTCTGCTCTGCTAAGTCACTGGCTGAAACAGATTCTTTATTAGCCAATGGTATTCACAGCATATAGAGGAGAATTCCCACATCAAGATTACATATACACATCACATGAGATTATATGCCACAGTGTAGGTATTAGGGAAATACCATAGCTGCTTTTGCACATCTGAAATTACAGACAGGAGCAAAAGTTTCCAGAGTCAGTGGTCTCATTTGACCTTGCCTGGAAGGGATTCTCCTTTATCAGAGAATCATTTCACTGGTAGGTTAATTTCTGAGCACTAGTTGCCACCTCCCGAAACTCTCACTGTCTCCAACAGCTCCTATTCTGGCTTTCATTTAAATTTTTATTTTTTACATACTTGTATAATGAGGGAGAAAAAGAAAGCATTTTACTTGGGTAAATGAGGAAATGGAGAGGAATTGGGGAAGGGAATCTGTTGGGAGTTGTGAGTCAGTCCCCAGATCCTGAATTTCTTGTAAACAACTTGTTTTCCCCAGATTTGAGTGCCTACAGCTGCTCTGAGCAGGAGACCTTCAGGAATTCCTGATGGCAGGGGAATGGTTTCTGGTGTGTTTGGCTGGGGCGTGGCTATCCCTACATAAGCTTTCCCTGGACACAATAAAGGGGGCATTCTTGAAGCATTTGGGCTTCAAGGATGACCTGTGTCTCTGCCTTTGAGTCTTTGTGTGTTTCAATCTCAGCCCCTTGCCTGGTTCACAAAGTGTATGGTGGTGCATAGAGCGCAGATGGGCGTGGTGCGCCAAAGGAATCTGTGACCCAAATAAATTGCATGAAAAAAGCTATTTTCAATAAAAATTTTTTTAAAAATTTCATCCCCTAAAATGCAAACTTAAATTTTAATACAAAAAAAACATAATTTAAAAATGTTACTTTTGTATAATTTTGTATCAGTTTCTTAAATTCTAAATGGCTCATTAAGGATAGAATTTGTGATAATGATTGGTTAAAGACTTTTTATTCAAACTGTATCTTATTATAAATAAAAATACTTGTGCAGTTCTTAGCACTGAGAGTGAATGAATCTAATCTGAACATTCTTTAAATGCATATTGTTAGATATTGTATGCACAGATCTAAATTATATGTTTAACTAAAACTCTCTCTCTCTCTCTCCACTCTCCATATCTGTAACCAGTAACTGCCTTTTTATTTCTTGTTCTTACATTAGGAGTTGGGGGAGCTTTCATTATATAATTTAATAAGTCTACCAATCTGCTTTTTATAACTAATACATCGATAATGAATACTTTATAAATTATAGTAAAATATATTTATGAATAAACACAAGAAACATGTTAATACAAGATGCTCAGCATTGGAACTTGTTTGTCAGATACTTATTCACCTATATGTTAAAATTTCCAGGCAGAAATAGGAATTCTCCTATCTTTAGCATCATCAACCCCACAAAGAATAACATTTCCAACACTAAAAGTTTCCCCAATTCTGCTTTTACATTGGAAAACTGCTCAAAGTTTCAGAGCAGAGCAGCGACGGAAGTGCTTTTGTGATCTGTCCATTTAGAAACTTGTGCTAAGGAAATTGCAGAATTTTGTGTGATATTCCAGGTGTTAAACGGTGAAGCTAATGTCGAAGCTGAGATCCAGGTAATCGCGATGTTCAAGCTGTGTACTTCCACACAGCAACAGACGTTGAAATAGAATATCTTCTTTTAATGATGCTCTCTAAACATTTTCTTGTGGCCTGTTGGCAAAGAAATGCATTGACGAAAGTTAAGTCGTTATCTGGAAATTTGAGACCCCAGGTTCTTAAACTTTGGGGATGATTGCATATCTATAACATTAGGGGTAAATTCCTAAATCCATATGGGTATCTCTCTTGATCTAAAATATACATCCTTGTATAACTTTTATAAAATTCAAATATAAAATTTAGTTTAAATACCTATCCAGGCTACTGTGAGCCATCCTGAAAGAAATTTCCTGTGTAAATATGAATGATTGAATGAATGATTGAATGAATGACAGAGAGAATGATAAACAATGGAAAACTCAACGTCGTAATTAAAGGATGAGGCAGAAATGGACACGAGGCGTGGCAAGTCTGACGAATTATTTTCTACATATTTCCTTAAGATGTTAGCTTCAAATGCTAGTGAATAAATGTGCAGAAGTTGGTACCTTAAAGTATTACAGATCATGTGTCTTAAAAAACAACATTTTCATAATTTTGAAAGATTAAGAAAGATTGTTCTGCCAAACTCCATTTATGAATATAGTGAAGGAATTCTTTGATTGCTTTCAATTTTCAGGTTCCTTAAATGCTTTTATCTTAAAGATAATTTTTTTGACTTAAGTTCAAATTAATTTATTTCAATTTGTTTCTTCCTTTTTATCCCCTCCCTCCCTCCATCCCTCCCTCCCTTCATTCCTTTCTTTCTGTCTTTCTGTCTTTCTTTCTTTCTTTCTTTCTTTCTTTCTTTCTTTCTTTCTTTCTTTCTTTCTTTCTTTCTTTCTTTCTTTCTTGACACAGGGTTTCTCTGTAGCTTTGGGACTTGTCCTGAAACTAGCTCTTGTAGACCAGGCTGGGTTTGAACTCACAGAGGTCCACCTGGTTCTGCCCTCCGAGTGCTGGGATTAAAGGTGTGCGCCACCATCGTCCGGTTTATTTCAGTTTCTAATTCAACTTAAATAATCATACTGAATTAGTGGCTTTATAAAATATATGTTGTCAAAGTGTCGACTCATGTTTGAAATGACCGTTGGGATGGGCTCCTTTGGGATACAACAAGGCACTAAGATGTTACCAGGCTCTTTCTAGTTTCACCTCTTACTTAACCATATAAGCGCATGTTGCTCTTAATGACAGCCATCATGTTAATGTAGATGTGGAATTCATTTTGAAAGTGAGCTACAGTTCTGTCTGCTCTCTGCACTGGAGCCCAGCACATGAATTCATTGCTCTGTGTAGAGGGATAATTAGAATGGATATCCTTTTATGTTAAATCAGAAAAATAAGCTCGGTGACTGAAGCAAACAATTGGGGCTGCTGTTTTGCATGAACACAGGATTGAAACTCGCCTGTGTCTCTCCTTGACTGCTGGCTTTTATTTTGGCTATTGATATATTTTTTTCAATTCGTCTCCTTCACATAAAATAATATTCCCAGTTAGATTTCCTAAAACAAAACCTAGTGGAATTATATCTGGAAGTCATATTAATTTTTTTTAAAAATTGTTCCTAAAATGTTGTCTGGCCTTTCAACAGATTATGAGCTGTTTTACTATAATATTGATGATTAGAGGGATAATACTGTAAGAGCTGTAAAATTTCACACCTTCCATAACTGAAACTTTAGCCTAGTGGATCAGCAATGAACTTTTCAGATGATTTTGAAAGATATGTCCCCATCAGTTTCCAGAAGCCCTTCAGAAAAAAAAAATACAATAAACCTTGCACAATCAATGCTTAAGTGACTTTTTCTCATATGATTCTATATTGATGCAAAACAAATTTTAAAAACTATTTCTAATAACTTCATTTTGAACATTAGAAATAGTCAAAATCTTAAGGGAAAACTCTTAAGACAAATACAAGCACAATGCAAAATTCTATCAGAAGGAGTCTTATCTCCTTGGTGATTCTCTTACGGTTTGATTTGATTTATTTCTATTCTATATTTTCATCCAATTGCTGTGGCTGTTGGTTAAGGTTTAGAGCTTCTGGCAGAAGAAAATCAGTGACAATGACTTAGAGGAAACTTAATCCCACGAAAGAAACAAATGCTTGTCAATCAGGAAGTTTTAACCTTTCCCATGTTTTGACCTTTACATTTTCAAGGTGAGCCTATTATTTGAAAGAGCGCAACACAGAACTCCACAGGATGCGCTATAATCAATACAACCAACAGACCTTTACACTGTATGTTTAAAGGTATTAAGAAGATAAACAAACACATCAGAATTTTACCAGTTGGACTAATCCTGTATTGGATGCTTGCCTCATTTGGGAATTTAAAATTGATCTATATCCTGAACTCAGCAGTAATGCACTCGTGGTTCTAAAAAAGCAACAGGGAGATGTCAGTTAAATGCTGGCAAATATTTACAAGTATAGATTCCGTGGCAACCTCCCACGTTTATCACTTATATAACAAGCGAGGCGTGAGCAATGCAAAATTATTTCTGTTACTAAATTAAATTTTCATCATCTATTAAAGCATTTGACTACCTGCTATGCATGAAGGACCACTGTAATATCCGACAGTGATCAATGGAACACATATGTTCTTTCTCTTTATACGTTATATTTGATTCCAGGGATAATGTAAGGTATTTTAGTGCATTGGAATATTTACTCACACTGTGACAATAATCTGAAAAGGAAAGCTTTATCACAAATATAATAAGATGTTCAAACCCTACCTGAAGAACAAAAGTGGGATTGGAGATTTCTTGACTGATGGAAGGAACCACGTTGGAAAAAACAAAGAGTAAGATGAATCCAGGAAGGAAGGAAAGGGGTGGGCTCAGGATAGTAAGATGGACGTTCAATATGGACCATGTGACATTAGAAATGATTTCAATTTTTTTTCATCTTTTCTGTCTATTTGCCATAGGCTTAGAATTATACGGTCTTATACATTGTATACTGTGTTATTTTTATTTTAAATTCAGTTTTGAAACATTCAAGTCAACAATGTATGTAGCTACCCAATTCACTCGCTAGCTCTCCTCTCCGTGGCTTTCGGATACCGTGCTATCAATTGTTCATGTTAAGAGCGTCTTTCAGCCGTGCCTTCTGAGAATGTCAACTGGCAATGGATGTCTTTCTCATCCTTTATTCTGAATCTCTTCAACTTGTATCCACCCTATTTTGTCAAGCTCACTTCACACCTGGTGTTTTCATTGCGCGGTGACGGGGCATATTACTTGCAGAATATTTAAACTGTTTTCAAATGTTTTAAATTGGTTTTGGCAGAGAACTTTAACTGCTAGTGAAGTTTGATGGGCGTTTGTGCTGTGCAGTAGGATGGTCCTGCTGGTGCACAACACTTATTTATGGTTAAGTTTTTGAAATGACTTCTCTGCAAATAGTTCTCGATCACTCCATAGTTATTGAGGTATCTATAATATGCCTGAGTAGATTGTGTATTTCTGTTAATTCTGTGTTTCAGAAATGCGTTGTGTTTTGGGGTTTCTTAACAATTGTTTGTTATTAAGAGAATCTATCATTTGTATTATCTGTAATTATTAACTTCTAATGGACATTAGGCAAAATATATATTCATAATAATATTTAGAAAATTCTCAAGGAATATGTGTATCAACCTGTGAATGCTTTGCTGTTTTTTCCATAAAGGACTTACCTCCAGTGCTCGTCTAACTATATTTCTATTGCCCTTCCTTTTGTCTCCATAACTTGGGGCTTCTTTTTCTGCTGCGGTTCAAACATCTTTCCATTATCCCTGATTTTCTTTTTCTGATGAAAACTTGCAATAAATACTAGAGTTGTCCATGTTGTTTCTTTTCTCTCAAGCTGCAGAGGTCTACATTGCTTATTGTTTTGATTGCTTCTTGTTGTACTGTTCTATTGAGTTTGTCTATATTGTTCAGTGTTTGTGCTGTGAATGAAGGCAGTCTATCAAATTCTATACCGTCTACCCTTTGATACAGATTTAATAGTTTAACATTGTTAATTGCAATGTTAGTACAAGAAAATGGACTAGAATCTTTTGTCTTAGATAGTTTCCCATCACTAATAAATGATACATGAGTATAAATAAAAATACTTAAAAACATAATTATTATCCAAGTCACCAAAACTGTAAGAGAGCTTCAATCTATTAACATAGACACTGCATAAAATAATCTGTCAGTAGCTACTGATTAGTAATTATTTACAAAAAAAATTTAATTTTTAATTTATTAATTCTACTCCACCACGTTTAAGTAATTCTTTATAGTATGAATAATTTCGAGAAGAAAATATTTAGGCTACTCTAATAGACAGTTTAATAAATAGGGACTAGACAATCTGTGCATTTCAAATTTGTAATATACTAGTTTATACTCGATACATGTCATGCAGCCTATGAAATATAATTACATATTTCAAATATAAGTAGTTTATGAGTTTAAGAAGTGTGCTACTTATAAATACTTCTTTCCCTACTTGACCAATAGTACTTGAGTTTTTCCATATGAAATAGATGAAAAGATGTGTCTGCTAACAGACAAAGACGGGATACAGCAATTGTGAAAAAGTAAGCTTTCAACAGAAGTCCTCTGCTTTACGTTCAAGGAGTTTACATGTGCAAAGTTCATCCAGACTAGATTCCATAGCTTCATTCAAGAAGAACATTAACGGGAAGACACACAGACTGATGTTACTGAGATAGGAAACATGGGAATAGATGTTATTTTAAAACTTAAAATTTTGATCCTGAGTCAATATGTCTGTGACTGAAAAATGTGCTTGCTGATAATTGCTCTACAAATCTATTATAAAAATTAGCCCCACAATGGACAAATTAAATTATATTTAAATCATCCGAATATAATTTTAGCATGAGTTGAATTAATGAGTGCCAAAGCGAAGCTGTAGGATGAAATGACAGGGTTACTTACACTGCTGTATGTAATAAACTTCCAAGCCTTAACATTAGATACTGCAACATGCAAAAGCAGTAGACTAGAGGAATATATTCAAAGGTCCTTAAAGGTTTCCTACTTCCTTGTCCCATCCTTTCCTCTTTTCAATTATTTTCCAACAGTTCCCAGCTGTGTAGGTGATTTCCCACACTAAGTAGCTATCAACACCTATAGTGGGCCACAACTGTGTTCTCTGCTGGAAACACAGCGGGACGCAATGCCGAGGTGTGTCCAGTCTGTGAAACGATGTTGCTGTGGTGTGTTTTCTTGTCACCTGGCTGCTTTGTGGCTCCAGGAGGGCACTCCCTGCCAAGTTCACACTGGGTGCTTCACAGTGTGCCTCTGTCCCTCATTCCAATTCCCCTTCTCCAACAATCAGCTTCTGGCATAGCAGGAATGGGCAGTAATTGGGAGTGTATTAAATTTAATTTAGGATTGTAACACAATAATGTAGGATACTCGTGTTACAGACTTAAAGCATGAACACCTTGAAAGAGATTGGCACCATTTTGCTACAAAGAAATGTATCATTAGAGAAATAGGCAAAATTCAAAATGATCGAGAGAATTATGGGCAGACAATAGTATTCTAAGAGATTTCCAGTGGAGGAAGAAAGCATTAAGAACAGGTGAAGCCTTAACTTATTTCCAAAAATGCCCTGCTGAATTTTATATCTGTCATTGCAAGAAATAACACCAAAGCTGACTTTAAAGAAATAATCTAAACTGTAATCTAAGCTATTTGGGCTGTATAATATCTGAGGCTTGCAGTTAGACAAGTTTGGCACCTTGGAAAATCTATTTAACTGGGAATGTAAGTACTCTCAAATTTCACAAAGAAGAATTTAACAAAAAAGGCAAGGTTTACGTAAAATTAAACCCAGTTCACAAGCATTTAGCAGCAAAGGGCACTAGCAGAGCAAAACAAGGACACTAGGAAACTAGAGAGCTGTTCCTTTTGCAGTGAATTACAAAACACTTATCACACACTTCGTGTGTAAGAAAACAACATCCTGCCTAGACACAATAGCAGCATTTTCACCCATCACCTCTACTGTTTTCTTCTTTCCTCACTGTTACTGTATGTAGACTTTTATTATTATAACCATGACAGGTGAGATCATCTGGACTTCAACAAATTTTACCTTTCTTCCTATTCTAAAGTTCCCCTTGTAAATCCAATTTGCCCATGATACAACCAATCAAACAGCAAATGCATTTTAAAAATATCTTGAATATCTTTTAAATCGTATTCTTTTAAAAATGATTATGTGATGCGTAATGTCTTTGTTTCAGTTTTTACAAAAATAGAAATTATTTAAAATGACTTTTATTTCTATGATTTTAATCATAGAGTTTCGCCTAGTTCCTGATTTTCTGTGTTACAGCCGACAGGTTTCTTTTAGGATTTGCTGTCATTTCAATAGTCTATGTGTTTATACATTTATTTCAAAAGAGGGACCTCAAGGGTTTCAGAAGTTTCTGAAGACATGTACACATTCCTCATGCTTGCCAAAGCAAATGCCAAGGTAGCTGTCATACAGCACACAATCCTTCTAAATACCTTTTAATATAGTATGAATGTTCAGTTACCTTCCTTCGTCTATTATTTCTGATGCATTACATAAGAAATCTAATCTTATTTCATGTCTGACAAACACTGACCTTATTTTTCCATTGTCTTGAAAAAAATGTCTTTTAATATACATAAGCATCTTGGCCTCTCTTCTGTCTGTCTGGGTACACTGTCATCAACAAGACTTAGAGACCTGAAATATAGTTTTACATTGCTCACTGAAAAGATTGCAGGTACATATTGCTGGGAATGGAACCTTTTTTTTTTTCTTGGCATGTGGAATTTCCCATATTCTTACTGCACTGTTGGTTCTATACTTAAATGCCAGTGATTCAAGAGGGAACTATGTGGTGGAAAGACACTTTTTATGAACTAAAATTTCTGTGATGTAATAAGTGCTCATTATTCTTAGTAAAGGAGGAAGCCAGTCATTGACTGGATTTGATTACCAGACAGTGGTCACCTTTCACAGATCTCCCCAACGCTGTCACCTCAACAGTGTCCTTATTGAGGCCATCAGAGGTCAGCAATCTTTAACCTTGGATGAGGCTTTTTGTGGCTAAGCTTCAGAGAAAAGGAATTGCCAATTAAATTGTCTCTGGTTTACATTTTCCAACTTTAAAATTTACTTCTTATACTTTATATAAAAACTACCAATTCTAATTACCATTTTTAAAAATTTTGTTCCTGTATGTATTCAATTTAAAAGAAACTGAGTCACTAATATTTGTCATACATTCTTACTTGTTTTCTTAATATGAGTTAATTTATTCTTCTATTGTTGTAGATCCTCTGATCAATAGCTGAGATTTTTTTTAACTGTTACTCTCTTTTATTTAATTTGGATATTGAAATTTATTTACACACATGCCTATAATAGATACTGATGAACTCTTTACCACATTTTTCCCATTTCTTTCGCAAACCTATCACAACCCCTCAAGTAAGTCCATTGTAATTCACTTGCAGCATACAATTAGAAATGTTAATTGATATAAAAATATTTATAATATTTGACTGAGAAAACTACTAACAAATCTTACACAGTAAAATTATCGTCCATTTTACATCTAAGAAAGCAAATTAAATATTTGATTGCAAGTTATTTTTTATGAGATTTCTAGTCAAGGAAAAGGACTGTACATGCATGTCCACTTGCAGATTTTAAAGTTATAATGTTTGATATCAGAGTATTTTGCTTTCCATGGGCTGATGAAATATTTCTTTCCTAGCTCTGAAGTATGGATTTTCTTTTCTAGTACATTTCAGAACCTTTAAAGTCATGTCATTGATGGTATGGCTCATCTGCAATGACTGACACACAAAAAAATAAGAACTTGCTGGATAAAAATTAGGAAATAAAAATTATTTTTATTTATCTATATGGATTTTTTCTTTATATACAACCTTGCTTGAATCCATGTTGCCTTTTAGAAATGTCTTTATTTCTAAACAGTAATTTTCTTTATGTCTTAGATATTACTACTTCTAATATTTTATCCATTAAAGAAATGATGGTTATTTTATATGTAAAATTTATTAATATATATAACACAAAGATATTATTTAAGTAATAAATAATTAAATTATGCTGATGCCTATGCTACAATTGTTATTAGAAATGAGTCTTTTTAGATGATGTATGTGATCTAAAAACACAATTATGGAGTATATTTCTATTTTAATTTATTAACTCTTCAAAAATCTAATTTAAACGTAATTATACTACTTTCTCCTCTGCATCTATATTCCTCCCCTGTTTACACCTCCTCAGATTTGTCGCCTTCTTTTCTTTAACCCTTCTTGTTGCATACACATATAAAAAGTAAACATAAACAATATCTGCCGAGTCTCATCAGTGTTGCCTGTATATCTGTTTCTAAGACTGATCACTTGGCACTGGATAACCATTCTGGCCAATAAACCCCAGGAGAGAACATTTCTGTCTTTCTCGGCAGTTGTTAATTAATATAGCTGTATGTCTAGGGAATGAGAACTGTGATATTTCACTCATCTACACTGGGATGTCAGCTAACATTGGAATTGTTCAGTATTCATTAGGAAGCCATGTTGTTGAGATTTTTTTGGAGCAGCTTCCCTCTAATAACAAACAGAACAATCAAAAGATACCCCCAAACAAACAAACAAAAAGCAAAACCCAAGGTTACAGCCCACTTTCTGGTCCCTTGGCTCTCAGAGTCTTCCCGCCATTTCTTGCAGGCTGTTCCCTAATCCTTAGGAGTAGTGGTGGTGTTGTATATGTTTCACTTGTGGCTGGGCACACCATGGTCAGTTATTCTCTGTATTTTGATTCATTGTAGCTGTCTGTAAAACTCTTCTTCTGCTACACCATGAAGCATCTTCTATGAGAGGGAGATCTACACTTCTCAGTTAGCATAAGAATAAGTATTTAGAATGTAGTTAGAAATTATGCAGGTTTAGGCAAGTGGTAGCAGTTGGCTTGCCACAAAGACCTACGGCATCACTAGTCAACTGCCGTTGTTTAGGTTTATGGTACTTGGCGTGATTTCCGTTCTGATGAGCAGACCTTGCTTTTCAATTAGACAGCTATTAGTAATAACAAGATATATATGCCACTAATTGCTCTGCTGGGGATGCCTTGCCATATTGGCTATTATTATTCATAGGTGTTATAACTGCATAGGGCCAATGATTGTTTTCTCCTCTTAGCAAATTGTTTATCACATTCTGGGGCTATCTTCAGAGCAGAGGTGTTTATGTCACTTCCAGATTAAATTCTCTAGAGCCTTTCTGGCAAAGAAACTTTCCTTCTTCTTTTGGGAGGCAGCCAAAGGCAATGGCAATAACATACATTGTTTTAAAATTCCTTGGATTCTCCGAACCACTAAAAATAAATAAATAAATAAATAAATAAATAAATAAATAAATAAATAAATAAATAAATAAAACCCGCCTTACAACATTCATTTCCAAAGAAACTCAGATGTTTAGGAATTAAGAAGGTAACAGCTACTGGTAGTTAAGCAAAAATATAGAAATGTTATCCAGCTTGCTTGAAAGTGAACTTCAAATGATGACTTTGTGTAGGTAGCACTTCACATAAAGCAGACAGAGAAATCATGTAAGTTATAGATCACATTTCAGGCAATCCAGCAGGAATTTTCTTTGCAAGTATATCATTTGTTATAGAAAGAAATAGCAGATCATCTTCTGGGTCAAATGGATATTGCAAAAAGGGTCCAAATTTAGGTTGGTCTCAAAATATGCCTATCCCTGGACTGACTACAAAGACAGGAAGCTCTGGAAAGAACAGCTCCCATGTGACCCTTACTCTGATTTTCCAACATTAACAGGATATATTATGTCTCAACTCGATTGACATTTGAAGTAATCAGACAAGACACTATTTTTTATGAAGATTACCTTAATTTATGAGCATCTTTCAGAGTATTCACCAGAAGTGATTTAATTAAACCCAAGTATCAGGATAACTATGAGGGAAGAGTAACATTAAAGAAATAATCGATTTTATGTTGCAGATCCTGTTTATATTACTCTTCACAGAAGCTTAAATTTTGTCAGAGAATTCATGTTCTGTAAAGTAGTGTGAATTATGCAAGTAAAACATTCCATCTTAAGGCTACAGACTTTGATTTTTCTAAAGAAATAGTATTTCATAGTTATTCTTTGAAAATTATACACATTTATACAAAGAATTTTGGTAAAATACATCTACCACTGACTTCTCCAACTTCCTCGGTACCTCCATCCTACATTTGTGCCCCTTTCAACCACCCCTTTTATTAATTGTTGTCATTAGCTTTTTGAGTTCAATTAGTGCTGCTAATATGTGCATAAGTGTGGGTCCTTCCCCAAGGACATGAGTAACAACCCAGATGTCATATCCCTACGGGAGAGTGATTTTTTTTTCAACAGCCATCTATTGCCAACAGCTCCTCTGCTGAGAGATAGATGTCTCCAAACTCATTGTTTGTAGGGTTCCTTTAGTACCACTGTGTCTTCCCAAGAAACTCTCCTACTGTCGGGCCCCATACACTGTGGGATAAGCTTCCCATTTGTCAACAGTAAAGAAAGCACACTGAACGTGTTTGTGATTTACACGTCTTAGCCTCTTCAAAGACACGCAGTAACCTTCACCTAGTGACATGTTTCAGGGTAGAATGAAAGTTAGCCATTGATTTCATTCTGTTAGGAAGCACTTCTTTGATAATTATTTACACTTTGATCTAAGGATATATTTTTCTTTTGAAGAAAGATTTTAAAGCTAAACTACATTAGGAAATGAGTGAAATTAGGTTACAAATAAGAATAAGACATTTATCCAAATGAAATGAAGTCACTATTTTCTGGTTTAGTTAAACCTCACTGAAAATCTATGTTTTCACAGGGCCTAAGGTGCTCTTGGGAACTTGAGAATATGGAGCCCAGTAGGTCTTCAAGATTTTTGGATAAGAGAACACTCTAAAGAGAGAGCAAAACCTAGGCATCTTCTTCCTCTCTTGCTTTCTGGACATGAATCATTTTTATTTTATTTTTTCGAAGATACAGAGAAAGATTTAGTTTGCCGGGAAGCAGAATCAAAGCAGTCATCCTACTTGCTGGATCCATTGCGTAAACTGTCACATGCTTCTTCATCTGAGGACCCGGATGGAACAATGAGTTTACGCCACGGAACATCCAAAATTATGAAGCAAATAACCATTTTATCTTCATGATTTGATTATCCTGGCATTTGATTAATAACAGAATTTTCATTAACACATAGTATTAAACACGTAAGTGACCAGATTTTCTAAGTAAAACCTTTGTGAAATGAATCTAAAAGATAAGTATGCACTGGTGATTACTGTGTTAGCTGCTCTACCAAAACTAATTATTTCATTAAAACCATGAACCTTTATTCAAAGAGTAAACATTTAAATTTAGCGAGGTGCAAATATGGATCATTTGTAATTCATGAAAAAAATGATACAATATCATTGCTACTTGGACTCAATTTCTGTCCATTATCAACTACATGTTATTGTAATTACCTTCTGATTCATTTCCAGACATCATTTTTTCCGTCATTGCTGTAGTGCTTTTCTGTTCCAAGACTTTTTCCTTTGCATTTTCTAAGTGAAACCCAACTAGAATTTGTGTGCATGACAGAGAGATAGCAACGCCAAGTGTGATTGCATTATCACTTCCTAATGTGTAATTAAAAAAAAATCATCTTTGATCGTATTGCTAAAATCTTTTGAATATTCAATAGGATATTGTTTTATTCTTCTCCTCTTTCTCTTTCTGACCCTCGTAACTAATATAATTATGCATCCCTGTTAGAGCCAGAGCAAAAACGAAACCTTTGTGAATCTTACACCTACTCTTATCGATAATCAGTCAACCACATTTTGACTCAAAGGACTTTGTCTCCAGCAGTGCCAAAGTGATGTGGGAGTGATTTCTTATTAATAAAGAAACTGCCTAGGCCCCTTGATAGGCCAAACCTTAGGTGGGTGGAGTAACAGAACAGAATGCTGGGAGAAAGAAGCTGAATCAGGGAGTCGCCATGATTCTCCCACTCCAGGCAGATGCAGGTTAAGATCATTCCTGGTAAGCCAGCTCGTGGGCTACACAGATTATAAGAAATGGGCTAGTCCAGGTGCGAGAGTTAGCCGAGAAAAGGCTAGATATAATGGGCCAAGTGGTGTTTAAAAGAATACAGTTTCCGTGTAATTATTTCGGGTAAAGCTAACCATGTGGGCAGCCGGGTGCCGGGGATGCAGCCCCACTGCTCTTATTTCAACACCAAAGAAGTTGAGCTTTGTTTCCCCAAAGAGTGACTTAGGGAGACAGCAAGGACTTCTTATCATTCATGCATTGGTTGTCATGCACCTGCTCATGTTTCTCCTCTTCTCATCATGCACTCTCTTCTTCTCCACAATGCATGTGCAGGAAGCTGCCCTTCAGACAGTCATCCTGCCCAGCAACCAAAATATTAAGGATATGTACACACTTTTTATTAATTCGGTAATTATTGGAGGTTCTAATTATATAATTCTGGAATAAAAACTACCTTTTAATTTTGGGATTCTTGCAACTATTATCATGTGATGAGGAAATATCTGTAGATTTTATTGACAAAGATGTCACGAATACATTAGTAACACTGATCTCTTGCCTGTGTTCACTATGAGCAGTGGGTCTCAACTTCCTAACACTGTGACCCTTTAATACGATGCCTCGTGTTTTGGTGACCCCCCCAACCACAAAAATATTTTCTTTGCTACTTCATAAGTGTAACGTTGCTAGTGTTGTGAAATGTAATATCTGATATTCAGGATATTTGATATGTGACCTCTGGGAAAGGGTTATTCAATCCCCAAGCAGTCATGACCTCAGGTTAAGAACTGCTGCTTTAGGAAGACAGAGTAGATTTTTTACTTAGAAGTCGCAGACATGAAGCTGTTGGTGTATCTCCACAGAAGATTGCTTGGTTACCATACAATAGAGTTTTGATTTCATCCCTGACAAAATCAAATTGCAGAAGGGGAGAGGGTGATATTTTTTGCAATTGAATTAAAGCCTGCTGTATGATTTAAACACAGAAGAAAAATAAGGAAAGAAAGAAAGGCAACCAGATGTTTGGGACTGATCTTAGCCTTCACAGTCTCTAGAGTCATAAACCAAGATGTGTCTGCTTACTTTACTAAGTACTCAGCTTCAAGCTGAACTCTACCAAAAGAGAAGAAACTAATGGTAAGCATTCAATTACAGAAGCCATGCAATTTATTTTCTACACCTTTGTCATGAAACATTTTCGGTGACAGAAAGTTTTTTTGGTTATTGGGCTTAGTCTTCCAATATTATTAAAGATTTAAATAAAATGTGACATCCATTTATGATGTCAGTGAATCAATAAAAACAAGTATCATTAAAGTTTTCATGTAGAGGGTTATAACAGAGCATAGAATCAAATAACATGCCTGTATTGTGTAGATTCCATATCTGTGATGAACAGAAACCTGAAAGAAAGCAGAAGTGGGTTTAGGTTATATCCAAACTATCTGGAATATTAATTTGCAGTGACTATCACCTTCAATAAGCCACGTGCATTGGCTATTTACCTTCTAAGGACAGATATCAAAGAGACAGATTCGATTCTTTTGTCTGTTTTCAAGACTAGGGATTATTCAGAAAAGATTAGGTGTTGGATTTTCTATGATTATGGAAAACCTCCATTAATGGAAGAAAATAAAGTGTGGACAAATTATAAATTAAATCAGGAAGAACTGTTATCCTTCACAGCAGGGATGTAGTAAGGCATGACTCAGAGTAGCTAGAGTCCCAGTTAATCCTAACATGGTGATACTGAAGTTAGACTTACATTAGTGCAGGGTATTGAAACATTGAGAATGTTTCTGGGCCAAGTTTTGTATGAAACTGAGTAAATCTAGCCAGTTACTACTTTATATCACTAGAAGTCTATAAGTATAAAAGCCATGAAGGTTAACTTATGCACATTCAAAGTTTTCCATTTCTGTTAAAAAGTTATGGATTATGATAATTTTGATATTATACTTTCCTAAGACAAGGTTAAATATGAATGTCAAATATTAGATTTGTAGGAGATATAGTTAAATCCTGATATTAAGAACTTATGGGACAGTGTTAGGGGAATATTTGAAGTATATTATTCCAGATAGTATAGGTTGGAGGTGACATTGTGAAATTGAAGGTTATTAAGATCAACAATCTTATTTCATTTGCAATTTTGTTTTTATTTTAATATGCTTAGTCAAAATTTGAAGCTTCCCTTAAGCTATATATTCCCTTAAAATATACGTATATCATAACTGTGCAGATATCAGATCATATTTGTTTTTTCATATGAATAGATTCATGTATGCCAAATATTCTTTTATTAAAATGCCTTTAATGCATGCAAACTCTAGCAAAATACTGAAGGACTAAGGAATTGAACCTGCTAGCTATGAAAAGCACAGAAAAAGGCTGAAATATTAATAATAGATTACTTTGATTTAGTTTTGAAACATTTGAAACATTTTGAAATGTTCTAAGTTTATTTTTATACAATAAGAAAAGCTTCCGGGAAAGAACTTATAATATCAGAGTTTTCTTTTAAGCAGTAGAGATGTAGCCAATTCTTTTTTGAGCCTGCTGAGTTTTGTCATACTATTTAAGCTATATGAACTTTTGTGGGATTTTGTTTGTGTGAGAAGCAACTGCATTTACTGTACTGTTTGGCAACCCACAGGTTGAGTACTGTTGCCTGACCTTCCAACAGATTGGTTCTTTAATGAAAACAAAGTGAAGACAGTCTTTTAATTTAAAATCTGGTCGGCTGAATAAAAATAAGAAAAAAATGTTTAAAGGGGATGTAGATATGATTTTATGCTAATTTCAATTGAGCCATGCAGGGCAGTGGTGGCACACACCTTTATTCCCAGCACTAGGAAAGCAGAGGCATGCAGATCCCTAAATTCAAGGGCATCTTTGTCTACACAAAGAGTTTCAGGACAGCCAGGGATACACAGAGATAACCTGTCTTGAAAGTCAGAAAAAATAATTTCAGTTTAATAAATGTTATACATATATTATAATTAATTTATATAAATTTAATAGAAATTAAAGCAATTTATACTATTTAAGTAAATATTACATGTGTATAATGATTATTCATCATTACATA
>NW_004949106.1:5893482-5897693 GCF_000317375.1 Microtus ochrogaster | reverse complement strand
TTATTCCCAGCACTAGGAAAGCAGAGGCATGCAGATCCCTAAATTCAAGGGCATCTTTGTCTACACAAAGAGTTTCAGGACAGCCAGGGATACACCTTCACAATCAACATGAAAATGTCAGAAAATTTATTTCAGTTTAATAAATGTTATACATATGTTATAATTAATTTATATAAATTTAATAGAAATTAAAGCAATTTATACTATTTAAGTAAATATTACATGTGTATAATGATTATTCATCATTACATAAATGGCTTTATTAAATTGCATCTTTACTCCACAGACTTAGAAGAAAAACAGCTTCCGTGCTCAGGAAGTAACAAAGCAGTGATGTCAAAGCCCATCTTCATATGTGAGTAAAGAGGAAATCATGATGGCAAATGTAGCAATGACTCATTTTATAAAGCCATCACTATAAACACGGTGGCCTGCTCATCCCCAGGCAGTGAGGAGCCTGTGACACAGCGCTGCTTCTGTCGACAATTGTGAGCGCTGTAATTGTCTGTGTGATTGGCTTATCATAGGTTCAGTGATCCTGCTTGTTCTAAAATGATGGACAGGTGGCTAATAGTTGTCAAATTATTTCCATGTGCAATAAAAAGTATGGCTTTAAAATTGAGGCCATAAAGAGGAATGTCATTAATGATAAAATCTGCCTTTAGACACTGACACAGGTTGATGAAGTCATTTTGATAGTATCATAGTCATTAAATCATGGAGAATTGCCTCCACTCAAAGAAAATTTCAACAACATAATATGTTTGTGTGTATGTATATATACACACATTTATACGCATATATGTATATATGTTGCAAAGAAGAGAAGGTGGTGAGAAAAAATCTCACTGGGTAAGGAAGTTTTGAGATTCTTGGCAATGAGACATTTGTCCGTGACTGTGCCGTTCAGACAAAAGCACCAAACCACCAGCAAGCAAAGCTCTGAAAGGCTTTATTAAAATACAAACAAAGAGATGAAGGGATTTCATATCTCTCATGAGAAAAGGATTCATGGCTCTAAAAAGAATTTAATGAAATAAATCTGACAACAGTTGCTTTAGATTAGAAGTCAACAATTGTATGCTAAAGTGAGTAGGGAATTGTAAAGGAGACTCTAAAATGAAACAATACCATTTGGGGGTTTTTTTTTTGGACACTTTTTCTTACCAGTATTATGCTTGTGCTTATGGTTTCTAATTTTGTGTTCTTATGAGTGTGTGTGTTTGTGTGTACATGTGTGTGTGTGTGTGTCTTTTTCTTATGTTTTCTCAGTGTTTTGTTTGGGTTTATGGTTTTAAGACACTCCACCTGGAGCCTTTCTATTTGGCAGAACTGGCCTTTGGGCAAAGAAATGCCCATATCTCAACCACTGACAGAGATACAGAGCGTGCATCAATGGATAAAACAGGACTGTCATATCCTGCCAAGACAGGGTAAGATAGTTTTGAAAAGTTGCTTGCCTTTGAAAATGGTATGTCAGTTATGTTAGGCCTTAGCCAAAGTTGGTTGACTCAACATTGAAAACGAGACTTTGGGTGATTGCCCAGGTAGTCAGTTGTCTCTGTCAATTGTTGCACATTTTGGATATATCTCGTTTGTTAAGTAATATTTATTCCCTTCTCAGATCTTTGACAGAGTTGAAGATTATATAATTGTAGTTACTCTCTACATTATTTAGACTCCTTGAGATAGAATGTTTCGCAAAACTTTTGTTCTCAATATTGTTTGTTATATTTATTATTTGTTATTATTGTATATAGTTGTATTTGGTTTAGTTCTGTCTTATTTAGACGAAAAGGATCCTGTTTGTTTTCTAGAGAGAAGGAGAAAGACAGAGTTGAGTTGATGGGAAGGCTGGGAAGACCTGAGAGGAGTTGAGAGAGGCAAAAGAATGATCAGTATATATCACATGATTTTTTTACAATTAAGATATGTGTTTTTAAGAGTCAAGTGAAATATGATGTGGGATCCCCTTCTATATATGAATATGTTTTATTAGCGTTAGTTAATAAAGAAACTGCTTTGGCCTATGGCAAGACAGAATATAGGTAGTAAGGAAATCCAAGTCGAGATAGAGGAGGAAAGAAGGTGGAGTCAGGAAGTAGCCATGTAGCTGCCAAAGGAGAAAAATGCCAGAACATTACTGGTAAGCCACAGCCTCATGACAATATGTAGATTAATAGAAATTGGTTATTTTAAGATGTTAAGAGCTAGCTAGAAATATGCCTGAGTCATTGGCCAAAAAGTTTTGTAATTAATATAGTTCCTATGTGATTATTTGGGTCTGGGTAGGTGCAGTCTACGTCTACAGAAACAAACATTTTTAGATAGAAATTCCTTTATGAAATGCAATGGGTTCCTACCATCACCAAATAAGGGTTACCAAAGCTTTGTTCAGTACTGTTTGCTAAAGTATTTGCCTTGTCTGAGAGATGTAGGGAGTCTTCATGAGTCTTGATCAACGTATATCAAAACTGATAATATAGCATTGCAAATTGTCATCTTATGTATAACAAATTGAAACTAATCCTATTCTGCAGAAACAAGTTCTGCTGCTATGTTTAAGAATGATGGTGAAGCCAGGCGGGCAGTGGTGGCACATGCCTTTAATTCCAGCACTCGGGAGGCAGAGGCAGGCGGATCTCTGGGAGTTCGAGTCCAGCCTGGTCTACAAGAGCTAGTTCCGGGACAGGCACCAAAGCTACAGAGAAACCCTGTCTCAAAAAACAAACAAACAAACAAAAAAGATGATGAACACTAGTGCCCAGCATGGGTCTTTATTTTCTATTATTTCTGATTCATTTCACAAATATTTATCATTTATTAACTTACAGTGTTTGATTACTGTTAGGAAATATTAGTGAAAAAAATTAATGGTATTTTTGCCCAGTTTGAAATATAAAGTCTTAAGCACTGCAATTTTTGTATTCTTTTCTAGCAGATTAAGGAATCGTATTGTTTCCAGCCATGTTAGTTGACAGAAATCACTGTATCAACCAAGATGCCAAATTATTTTGTCAAAATAACAAATATAACGCCAAATCAGCCCATATCCTCTGGCAATGTCATCTGCCTCTATAAGAAAAACATTTGCTGGAGTCACTGTGATAATATGAAGGCAGCGCAATGTTTATAAAATCAAAGCACACAATCTTGGTTGTGTCATTGCAAAGTGTGGGCATTTGTCAACATGTACAGCCTCCGGCAATCCTTTTCACAGTAAGGACGCACTTGACACTGATCTAATGAGTTTAGCCATGGGGGTAAAGCACCAAGTTGTATTTGAGTTCTGTTTTTCAATGGAATAAAACAGAGCCTGCTTTTAAACCTGCTCTTTTCTATCCTAAGAATGCCTTTGTGTTAATCTTGTGGCTGCAGATATCAATAATGCTTAACACTGATATCAGATGTTATGGACGATTTTGTTGAAGTATATTTAGATTAAGATGAATAACAATCAAGAAACTCTTTTCATGATCAGGAAATTATGGCAGGGACCTAAGAAGCTCTATGGCATCAAGAATATCAAGGATGTACTATCACCAAGACAGATGATAATGAATCCAAAAATAAAAATTAGGTTTACATTACATTTAAGAAGTTATAATGATGATTCAGAGTTGGTGATAAATGAATTTTTTAATGAATAATATATATATATCAGCACATTATTTCAATTTTATAATAAGAAAATTCTGTCAAATGTGACAATATTCATAGAAAAAGGACATTATTTGAAATAAAATAATCTGATTGTAGAACAAAGGACAAGCCACATGATTTAAATTATGAAATATGTCTAAAGAATGTCAAATTCATTGAATCCGAGGGCAGACTATTAGTTACAGAGATCTGGAGGGAATGAGAAAAATGAGAGAGTATTAATTTTTATGCATAAAGTATTTATATTATGTAAGTAAGATCCAGCACTCTCTCATTCTGCACCATAGGATCGATCTCGGGCTTTCTTTGACTCAGTAGGGAGTCTCAGATATATAAATTCTCCTCATAACTTTCTCAGTAAAAGGAACATAATCTCTGATTAAAGGGATAACTCGAAACACTTTACTCAATACAAATAAAATTTAAGATTCATGTCCTTTCCTGCCTAAATAACCTATTTTAAAACATACAGTAAAGGGCATTAGAGAAAGATATTCGTGTTGACTTCTGACTTCCTTACATATAAACACAAACACATATACACACAT
>NW_004949106.1:5885754-5892847 GCF_000317375.1 Microtus ochrogaster | reverse complement strand
ACAAGAAATTCAGGATCTGGGGTCTCACTGCTCCCAGCAATTACTTATTAAGTTGTTGAAAATATTTGTATATGCTATAAAGATGTGTTTCTGCATAAGACACCTTCTGAATGGCCCACAGCTTGGCAGGCAAAAATAGGCAGATTTCCAGGAAGAGAAAGGAAAAGAAAGGATCTCACATGGAGATACCAGAAAGACTTTGAAGAAGTCGGGCATACAGTACAGAGTAGAGGTGACTAAGCCACGTGGAAGAATGCAGATGAAAAAAAGCAGGTTATTTTAAGTTATAAGATCTAGTGGGGAAAGCCTCAGCTAATGGTCAAGCTTTCATAACTAATAAATCTGTGTCAATATTTTGGGCTGGCAATCCAAAGACAATCTGATAAGAAAGTTTGCCTTATTTGGTGCCCGACATCTGCCGCATAAAATCCATGTAAGATCTAAGATAGCTTTCTGGCACACAGAGGAGAAGCTCATTTAAGTCCTGCTACTAAGCATTTGAATGGTCCTTATAAGCCACAGTGGGTGGCATGCTATTTAGTGGCAGAAAACTAGGTAGAAACATGTACTACAAATTAGATTATTAACCCTTTTCTGAGAAGATAAGGATAAAAGGGTAGATTATTGAATCTACTTTTAAACTAAAAAAGTAACTAACAGTCTCAAATATTTTGCATTGATATAAATTTTTTATATTGAATCAAATTTATTGTTATTTCTGTTATATTGTATATATGTTTCTACTCTTGTTTAAGATATTTTTGTATATTGGTACAAATTTAAGGTTATTTTGCTATACTATATATGTTTCTACTCTAGTTTAAGGTATTGTAGCTATGCAACTCATTTAAAAATGTAATGCATAGTTCTAGACCTTGAAAGATATTATTAAAAATTATTCTTGATAATTAAGAATATGGATTAGTAGTTAGTCATCTATAACAATCAAACTTATAATTATGTTATCTGTGTTTTCAAGATCTTTTTAGATACATAGATAAATGATATTCAAGCACTTCAGAGATCTATGGAATATGACATTTAAGATGTTTTAATAACATAAGGCATCTCACGACAATGAAATTTTCCCGCTTCTGGTAGTATTGATTTACTTAAAAAAAATGGTTTGTGGGCATCGAAGATGCCTTTCATATGGAGTTTGATTTCATAGTGTCAAAGTCAGTCATTGGGCAAGAGATTTTCCTTACCTTGACTGCTGACAGTATGCTGTTTAAATTTATAAGCAGGATACAGAAGAATGTAGCTGCTGAATTTTTCCAAGACAAGGTAGGCTAGTCATTCAACATTCCTGCTTATATAAAGCCTGTCAGATATTCTACTCCTGTAGGCTGAACATGGACGCCCCAACATTGCAGAGGAATTTTTAGGCAACCAAATCTCTGTTATTTCTATAGTTTTTGAAGTTGTTTTCTCTGTATTTTTTGTTTACTCAGGTAGTATTTTGTCTTTCTTGGGCTTCTACTGGATATTGAAAAGTAGGGAGCCTTATTATTGTCTTTGTTATCTAACAAAGAAAAGAAACTTATAAAACATATGTAAAGTAATATAAAGTTTGAGATGCATAAAAGCTTAAGCTGTTCATCTAAGAAAATGTTATAAGGTTGAGAAAGATATGTTTAGGTTAGTAATAAGAATTGTGATTAAAAAGTGGTTAAGGCCTAAAACCCTAATTTATCAAGATAGGATAAATAATAGAGCATTTTTTCTGAGCATACCAGGTACAAATGAATTGAACATTGTGGGTGCAATTCTTACCTAATAATTATTATTATTTTATATAATTTTATTGATAGTTAAATACTTTCCTTTTTATTAAGACAAAAAGAGGTAAATGTAGAATATTTGTGTGCACCACAAAGACATGTCTTTTCCTAAGGTACCTTGTGATTGCATTAATTAGAGACGAGTGGCAAGTAGCTGGGCTGTGGAGGCTAGTCAGAATTTCCAGGAAGAGAGAGAAAGAGAAGGAATCTAGTTGCAAGGAGATGCCGGCGAAACACTGAAGGTGTTAAAAATATGGTTCAGAGTAGTGGTAACTGAGCCACATGGCAGAACATGGAGTAATTAAATCTGATTAATTGAAGCTATAGGAGCAAGGGTAACAAGCCTAAGGTAGTCTGCAAGCTTTCATGATTAACAAGAAGTTTCTGTGTAGATAATTGGGGACTGACTGGACCCCTCACATACTATTTGTTGGTACTGTTTCCATTATGAGCATCATTTTTTCCTAAAACAAAGAGAACGTTCATAAAACAGTGATATCATGCTTCAGTATTTTAAAAAAACTAAACGACAGAAGTCAACACAAGGTTCCTAAGCACTTGAGAGAAATTTTCAGAATTCTGTTTGTTCACGTGGTATCATGAAAAATAAAGATACTTAAAAGACTTTGGATGTTTTACTAAAAGCCAACAGAAAATTTATTCTGTTGCTGAGTCAAAACCTTAGCAACATCCAAGTAGAAAATAACCTCAAAGGGGGTGGGAAGTAAATGCACAAAGAGGATTTATCTGAATAATTGTAGGCTAAATGAAAGGTAAACATTGCTCTCATACACAAGCATAAAGTCTGACATACATTTTATTAAACAATACTGTGTGCAGAATAAAAACAATTGAGAACTAAAGCTGATTAGTTGCGAAAGTTAGAAAAATGACTGCACCTCAAAGAGTGGTCATCTGTAAACTGCACAGCACAAATTGAAGGGTTACAATTGTCAACCTAGTAGCAAAGAAGGTAGAACCTCCTAGCAAAACCCATTATAGGATGTTCTGTCGCAGTATTTCTGATCCACATCAGTTCAGACGTATTTGGATGTGGCAGAATAACATACCATTTCCTCACAGCTGAAAAGGTTAGTTGATCTACTGATAACATTAATGTTGAATTATTGTAAAATCACTTATGTTTTAGAAACTATATCCTCATAACGTTCATAAAATATAACTGTTCTATTTTGACTGAGAATTTTAATTATAACTCATTTCATATAAAGATGTTGTAATAAGTTAATGGGCAAAGTTTCCTAAAATGGGTATCTGATCTGATACTTTGATATATTGTGTTATTCATAAATATTAAACAATGAAACACTTTGGAAAATTCTTCTCTTGTTTTGCGAATAACTCCAAACTCTAAACGAGTTTACATAACTTTATTTTGCTGGCTCTAACAGTGCTAACCTGTTTCAACTGCTCCCTAATTTTCTATTTATAAAGTTGGCTCCTTTTACTCTTAGCATGTTGAGTCAGGGTAAGCAAAATTAGTTTGCAACACCTGGCCTAGAAAATTTAGCTCCTGAGCAATCCTGTCCCCAAATTAAAATAATTTAGAGTTTTATCTCATGGCTGCGGTATAAAAATAAAGCCATCTGGGAGTATTTTCTTGAAAGTTGGTGTACCAACTAAGAAAAAGTTTATTGATTGCATAAATATATGTAACTCTCCAGTGAACAGTAGCATTTCTGCCAGTGGATCCAAGTCAGCAAAAAGATTTGAAATGTAAATTGTTGCCAAAAGCCTTTGAGTTCCAGATCTACTTTGGAAAGACTAACTTTTAAAACAGTGCTTAAGATAGCACTACCTTTGCTTGATCATCAGTTGGATCAACTAAGTACATATGGGGCATTATCTTATTTAATATCCTTATTGTTTCTACTTTCAAATGTGAAGTTTAAAATTTTTATTTCTTATAAATCAAAGTAGGTTGCTTTTAAATTCTATCATTTTGCTAATAGTGGTGTATGAAGTTATTTGTTGAAAGAGATGTTTGAATTTTTTCTAAAATATTTATCATCACTGAGGAAATCCACTTCATAAAGATTCCCTAGTATACTAAATATAACATAAATAGAGGTTGAGTGTTAAAGATTTCAATAATAATAGTCAGGAGAAATGATGATTCTCTAGAACCCAAAGGGTACAAATTAGTAGTCTGCTACCCCAGCAGAAGAGTTCATAGGTCCTCAGACTGTCTATCAAAATGAAACATTAATTAATCTCAAACCCACTGAGTTCCTGAAATCTAGCCCAATTTCTCATGGGAAATTATCCACTCTACTCCGTCTAAAATATGGATCAGCCCATCTCTGATCAAGCATCTATTTATCTGGCTTTAACTAACAAGGCAAGATCATCAAGAAGGCAAGATGGGACGTTTCAAGCAGTTTTACTAAGAAGGATACACGAGGAATAAACCTGGAATTTTCAGTAACCTAGATGCTCCTGTTTATTTTCTCAAACACACTTCTGAAATATCATTTATGCAATAATATGCTTCAACAGTAAAGAAGCCAACTTATTAAATAGGCTCAGTAGGGTACAAAGGTCTTATATTTTCTACCAATACAGAAATCTGAATCACTTGTGTTTAATATCATTATTAATGAGGTTGTATTTAAGTGCCTAATTTTACATTATATGTTTTATATTTCCCATACTTTGAAATGAATTCCTTTTTACTTACTACCATTTTATTTTCATGGAACAACTAATCTTTGTCTGTCCATTCTTGTAATTCTGTTTTAGTGTTTATGTTTTTCCACGTTTGTATCATTTTATTATTTTGAGCGGTTTACTAAAGAGCAGAATTGTGCCGACCTTGGTATTATTGAGTTGTGGGTAGCTGTAGTTGGTTGCCCGAGTTTCTGGGACATAGCTTAACCATTATCTCACTGAGGTGTAGCCTGTAAACCAGTCAGTACCCACAGCCCTTGCAATGATAACATCTGATTCTCGGCGTTATCAGTGTTTCCTGTATCTGATACTACTACTCAAGTGATTTTAGCATAAAGTCTTTTCAAAGTCACACAGAGTTTGCGTATAACTAATACACCTGGGAAATTAAGATGTCTGTGTGGACAAAAGAGCTTGTTCTACAAAGCTAGAGTCCTGAGTTCCACCCGCAAGACCCAGGGAAGGGTGGAATCAGAGAACTTGCTCTCGTGAATTGTTCTGTGACCTAAATACTGGCCTAGGCATGCTGCTCCCACACAAATATGTGTACCAAATACAGACTAGTAATTACGTACAGTTAAAAATTAAGGGAGCCTGGCAGTGGTGGCGCACGCCTTTAATCCCAGCACTTAGGAGGCAGAGGCAGGTGGATCTCTGTGAGTTCGAGGCCAACCTGGTCTACAAGAGCTAGTTCCAGGACAGGCACCAAAGCTACAGAGAAACCCTGTCTCGAAAAACAAACAAACAAAAAAAAATTAATGAACTGCATGATACTTCACATCCTTATGCTCCCCATGCTAAAATGTTTCAACCATATTCTATGTTGATATGTTTGGTTTGTGTATTTTCAAAGAACAATAATATTTCTAAAAAGCCTAAAGAGGCCAAATGTTTCAAACTTGATGGCCCTTGGCTATGATAAAGAAGAACTCGGTGAAAATAATATTTCTTAGTTCATAGTTATCTGTAAATGTCTTCAGTTTGACTGTATCTCAAGTGATGTTTCTGCTGCTATCGAATTTTATGATACCTGTTGTTTCTCAAGCATGTCTATCGTCATTCTTATCTTATGCTTCAATGAAATGTACATTTTCTCTTAGAAAAAAAGTTAGCATAGATAAAAAGAAACAGGTTAATGAGGTTAATGTAAGCTATGAAGCTAGTTAGGACAAGCTTAGCATACATAGCTATTAAGTCTCTGTGTCATGATTTGAAACTGGCTGGTGCCCCCTCCCCCCAAAAAAGCCTGCTAAAGTCAGAGGCATTTCATTTTAAGTATTTTAAAAATATTTAATTTCTAAATACTTTTAGTATCTTTTTATCACAAAATTCAGTTTACTTAATTATAATGTCCTCAAATTATTGGGCTGATGAGATGACTCATTAGGGAAAAATGCTTGCCCTACAAGTCGGACCACCTAGCTTGATCCCCAGAACCCACAATGGAAGGAGAAAAGAAAAGTGTCCTCTGACCTCCACAGAGTTGAAAAGGCATATGTGTGCTCCCTCTGCATACATACACATATCTACACACATTCACACATACACGAGGAAAACAAATACAATATAATTAAAAATAATGTCTAAAAATTCTGTCAAAAAATGAATCATGTTAAAACTTTGTGTAGTATCATTGGGTTAATACAACTTGGAATTATTTCCTCTAAAATATCTGCATTTATTGGTATTTTAGTTTGTATTCTATCAAAGGATGCTTGTAATTAATTCTTTCATATAAGTTTGACCAAGTACAGTTTTAATAAATCATAGAATGGAAAACAAGATAATACCACATTTAGGAAAAATAAAGTATGTGATAGAAATAATTCTACACAATAAAAATTTGATGGATGACAGCACCTATCTTATTTACAATTTTCACTGATCGCTTAAAATCAGCAAACTATTTAATTTTATTTACTCATCTAGTAATTTGTTTTATTGACCAGATAGAGCTATGTTATATAATTTAATGTTGTGCTGTAGCATAATTTTTATCACTTAATCTATAGAGCTTATTATTTTATGGGAAGCACAATTATATGTACATATCAGTAAATATGTATCCTATTTTATTATTATATCTAATAATAGATTTGATAAATAAAAATTCAAAAAATATTACACGAGAAATAATATTTATGCAGATAAATTTAAATGATGTATAAACATGAATTCATAAACATGAATTTCACAACCAACTAGAAGATGCTTCAATGTTTTCCTAAGAGTAATTACTCAACCACCATTTTTTGGTTGTGTTCAGAGTAGAGTGATTTAAATGTCAGGTATTCACTTAGACTCTCTTATTCTTGTCATGCTTCCTTTAAGTTTATCTTATTTGAAGAACGGCATGAAGACAGCTTTCTTGAAAAACTGTCATAAAATAAAATAAACTCTACCATTCTAATGAGTGCTGCAGTTTTATTCTCTGATTAATTGATGTGACTTATTGATTCAATCTTTATTTTGTGCGATAGGAATTGAGAACAGGGCATTATGCCTGCTACTCATGCGATATACTACTGAGCCCTAACTGAATTCTTCAGGAATATCCCCACTTAAAACTTTATGGAAGATTTTGCTGTGTAGTTCATTACCTAATCTGTTTTAAAGAC
>NW_004949106.1:5882940-5884824 GCF_000317375.1 Microtus ochrogaster | reverse complement strand
TTTTCTTTCCATTTAGTTTTCATTTTAATAAACACAGATAGCATTTATCACTTTGTGTCTCAGAGCACTTTTTTTTCTCCCTAAACTACATAATCTCAGAAATGCAGTGGACATGAGAGATAAGTAAATCCAATAGTTGTATATTAGAGATATAAGAACTGGGACCCAGAATCACTTGCCTGATTAAGTTCACAAAATAGTTAGTCATTGAAGTCTGTACTATTCACTCTTTCCTTATCTGCATTCCAAGCAGAAAGTCCTTCAAGCCTTTCTTAAATAAAATTTTAAGCATTGGTTTCCAATCGATCACCATCATGATCTCATAAACTCATGTAATCGCAAAATTAATTTCAAGTTGAGAAGCTTTCCCACGTTCAGCTCTTGCACATCAAATATACTGAATATAATAAAAATATAGTTCTTTCCCTTAAGAAAGCAGGCTGAACAAGCCACGGAGAGCCAGCCAGTAAACAGCATCCCTCCATGGCTTCAACATCAGCTCCTGCCTTCAGGATCCTGCCCTGAATTCTTGTAATGGTTCCTTCACTGATGCACCAAAATGTGGAAATTTAAGTACAATAAACCCTTTGTCTCCTACAAATCACAATTTAGATTTAGAAATAGATTGTGATAAGTGGAGTAAGAAAATCACAAAAATGTAGAAAACAAAAAAAGTTGACTTGACTACTTACACAGTATAAAATTTCCTGAGAAAATATTACAAAAAATGATAAATATTTGCAAGGGAAAAATACATGCTAAGTGTGTAGCCCGGAGCTGCTAGTACTAATTTACAAGACTTTTAAAAATACAAAAGCATAAGAAATGATTGGAAACACAGAGAAAATCATGTGGACTAGATTCGAAGACATGAAAATATTCATAGAAAGTGATCTTTCTGTTTTCCTTGTCATTTAAGCCTTGGCTGAATCCAGCTAATACTTATAAAATTTTATGAGGTATATTCTACTGTTCAAATGGATTTGTATCTGATGAAAAATATACTCAGAGAAATTACATGAATTTTTTTTCAAGTCATCTGATTCTGACAACTCCCTCTGTCCAAGGTTATATGAAAACCCAAGGTAGGCAGAGATCTACATTACAAGTGGTTAGTAAGCCTGAGCTATTTGTACACATCCTCAAAGTTCGCCATCCCAAAGTGCTTCATCAGCTAAGCAGGTTTGCGCATAGAGGAGCCGGCACATCAAATTCCAGTAAGGCTAGTTTAAGCCTTACTTTCTCATTTTCAAGTACAATGATGTAAAATGTTGCTATTCTTTATAATCATCAATCATAGAAAGATTAATAGGATGATAGATGAACAAGTGATACCAATGGATTGATATGTGATTGGTAATTATATGGGCTGAGCCATGGATGAATTAATGGGCAGACAAGCTATACATAACAGTCTACTTAAGTAACAGACATATGGAGGTGATTTTAGTGGTTGGTTGGTGCTGAAAATGTTTTGATATGGGTATGATTACTTGGTATCAATCTTTCTTTTCATTGTCCAAATGGCCAGTCTTTATTTGAGTATATAGCAACTGGTTTTAATGATCTATTGACATACGGCTTTTATTAAACCTTATGCTGTATAATTCCTCAACGTGTTCCAGGTTTCCATTTTGAAATGACAATCACTAAAAACATTTTTAAAAAGTAAGAGAAAGAAATTCATTTAAGTCACAAATGTCTTATGAACTAATCTCATTCTTTAAGACCTGAGCAAGGATGAGAATGGACATGCCAACACGAAAGGGGAAAATCGTATGGGGCCTCAAACCTAGACAAGGAACTACAAACAACAAAGAAATGTTGCCAGCAGGAGAAACAGTCTTCCACGGGGTCCAACCCCAAATGGTCACACCTGAAATC
>NW_004949106.1:5868335-5882840 GCF_000317375.1 Microtus ochrogaster | reverse complement strand
ATTATTATTGTATTTATAAATATATATGTATGTATGTATATATATATATCTCAACACTAAAAAAGATAAATACATATCAACAATTAACGAACTAGAGCCCAGCCATATAATTTGAAAGAGAAAATCGTGATGGACATATAAGAGGATTTGGAGTGAGATGGGAAGTAGAAGTGTTCTAATTAAAATATTATCTACAAAAATAAATAAAAATGCATCAAAGCAAACATAATACATCAAAAGAAGCGAAGTATAGCTATGTTTCCTGGATATAATTCTTAGTGATGATCTTCATTCAGTAATTGACTTGGTTGTTTTCCCCTTTGTCTTCAAAATTTTATTTGCCATGGAAAGAGGAGTCCTTTAAAAAAAGATGAAGATCATTCTGTATAGTCTATTAATGGAATTACATAAAAATTATTAAAGATTTATATTTACTCATTTACATATTATATACATGTTATATATAATATACGTATTATCCCTAAGATTGTTTTCATACACCAGTAATTTATGTTTTATCATGAGGCTAAAATTCATTTTCCCTCTTTAGAAAATTATCTTCCAAAACCTCACAATAACATTTCTTAGGAGAAATAGTCTTCACTATTATCAGATTACATCTACCACAAACTTTTAACTTACTCTGAAACTCCTGTTTACAATTCAAAATGACAAAAATCACAATGGGATTAATTTTCTCCACATCAGCTGGGTTTACATTGAAACACATGATGAAGTAGGAGTCCCACTTTATCAAACAAGAATTATATTAAATGCAGTCCTGGATGGGTTGGCAAATAAGTTAGTCTCCCACTGGTTCAGGCATGCAGAGGAAGTTTAATTTTCTCTCTGCGTTCTGGTTGCCTCCTTCCCCCCACTTCCTTGCACACCTGGAGTATTATAGCCTTGTAAATGCAAAATTACATTGCATTCAGTCTCCCGTAACTTTTCCCCAATCAAAGCAAACACAATAGAGAGAGAGAGTCATCGTCTCCCACAGCAACAGCGCACCAACAGCTTATCGGCTCACGGTGGTGTCATACCATCCAATATTTCCAGAGCGAAATAACTTTACAAATGAGTCCTGTCGATTCTTTACACCATGAAAATCATTAGCAGGGATAATTAACCGAGACTCTGGTGATGAATAGAGCTGCATCACCCATCAGTGCAATAAAGAACAGAAGCCTCTAATTACAGATATAGAGCCTTGAAGCTACGGAGAAATGTAATTTAATGTTGCTGCCCAGATTCCACAAAGCTTAACACAAGTGTACAGTGAAAACAGTTAGGTCTTCCCACGGATAATGCTTTTGGGTCCAGTCCAGGTGGAAGAAAGTATGCCCATCTGCGAGAAGTGACTTGAGAAAGAAAAAAATGCCTAAGAAAAAAATTTCAAAAAGCAAACCTGCTTAAGTAATTGTGTAGGAGCTCTCAGAAATATCCTGGCCTTTTATCACATTTTCTGGCAATTTCTTTGAATTATCAAAAGGCTAAAAGTGCTTTGGGGGAACATACAGCATATAAATTGCATAAATGATAAAACGCCACTCAGTATCAGAATCCACAGTCTCTTATCATTTTTTGTTTCTTATACACAAAGTATACCTTTGTTCAACTACAGAGAAAATACTAAGTTATAAATGCATTTCCAAAGAAAACTTGATGCTATGAATTGTGTGAGTCTATTCTTAAAATGCAGTGTAATACAGAGTACAGTGAGCAACAATTAAATAATCTAGGATCTAGAGTTAGTGCAACAGTTAAGAATACCAAGAATACCTGTTACAGAAGACCAGGGTTCTATGCCCAGCTCCTATGTCAGGTGGTACATAATTGCCTCAAATTCTGGCTTCAGGGATTTGATGCCACTGAACTACAGAAAAACCTTCAATGTTGTGTGCCCTACCTTCCCCCAATATAAATCATTAAAAATAAAATAAAATTTGCAGATTGGAAGATAGCTGGAAAGAAACAGGTCACAGGAGTGACAGATCAACCCAAAGTAGGGAATTGGGGTGGGAGTTGGAGCTGGTCCTGACAACTGATTGCAGTGACAACTCCAGGTGATTTTTGTCAACCAATAACTCCAAGGCAAATGAACAGCAACTGGATGTCTAATACTGGTTTGTAGAGCCCTGGGTCTGTCATTTACTGCTCTATGTCCTGCTGTGACCCTTCATTGTGAATCGGTCTCAGTGCATGTCTTAGAAGTGTAGCAACTTCGTCAGTAGCACATACTTGAAATGCATATAAATTGAAATTGTTTACATAGAATAACACACAACTTTCTCTTCTGGATATCCCCCATTATCAGATCTTCCCCATGTATAATCCACATTTAGTTTTTAATACAAAGGAATATATTCATTTTAAATGAGTTTTTGTGTAAAGTACAGGATAAGGATCTAATTTTATTGTTCTATATATTGAGATCCACTTTTCAAATCATCATTTCTTAACCAGGCTATTTTTTTCTAGTATCTATTTATTGATAGTCTTGGCAAAATCAAGTCTCCAAAGCCACAATTCTGGGGCTTATTTCTAGGTATTTTATTCTAGTCCATTGTTCTGTATATGTGCTAGTGGTACACTTTTGTGTTGGGTTACCTCCAGAATGATTTACATGTTGTTTTTTAGTTTCTGTTTCATTAATTTCTGCCACACTCCTTTTAATGTCTAGCAGTACATTGTGTTTGAGTTTTTCTTTTTGTTTTCTCTGTCTTGAAAAACATCATTAGGTCATTTGCAATCTCTATGATTTTCATATGTAAAGATGCATATCTGTACACTTTCTTTGTTGGGCTGTATTGGATAATCACTGATATTCTACCTCATCATTTTTGTTTGATTTGAGGAATATCTAAATTTCTTCCCTGAATTACTATAAGACTCACTCTTCAAAAGTGTACTATTCGAATCTCCAATTGTGTTGTTTCATAGGTTCTTATTTCAAATGTCATTCTATCATAGTCTTTAATATACATGTGTATATATATATATATATATATATATATAAATTATTTTGTATTGAGCTATTTCTTTGTGACTTATAATTTGTTTAATTTTAGGGACTATTTTTTGCCATAAACAATAATGTGAAATCATATTATATTTAGTAGAATTCTGTATATAGCTATTAAGTACATTTTTAAATTTTTATATTTATATATGAAATTTCATTTGCTCTCTTTTAGTTCTCAAAACTTATCTAACTATGAAATGGAGGTATTGGATTAAAGGTTCAAGACCTGTGTGAACATTATGACTTTCAATGTTTGTAATGTGAAACTAGAAAGCCCAAAAAGCAAGTGCTTAAATGTTTACATATTTTATATCTTCATGATGGACTGTTTTCATTATTAATATTTAGTTTTCTTCAACTTTTCTGATATTTTGTTTCAAAGTCTAATTTATAAGATATAAGACTCATTATTCCAGTGCTAAAATTTCTTTTTATTACATGTCAATTTTTAAATTTCTTTTGTATTTTGGGATATCTCCCCATCTCTGTGAAATTATTAGAGACGATCGATGTTTAATTTGTCTGTATGTCTTTTGACTGTTCAGTGTAGGCAATTTGTACATAGGATTTTAATGGATAAGATGTTATTTCTTATGATTTGTTACTGTCCTCATTTGATGGGTTATTGATTCTTTTCCTCCTCCTCTATTATTATAGGTATTTTCTGGTTCATTGTTTTGGACATGACCATCTCGTTACTGGTAAAATACTGTTTATCTCTTTCTGTCATTGAATGTACTCTTTGTATTTGCATGGATAAAATGCATTTTTTTATTCTTTCTGCATAACATTTTACTCAGAATTTTCTGCAATGCTGTTGATGTTTTAATGAATTCCTGAATCTTTTTTTTAAAGATTTATTTATTATGTATACAGCGTTTTCCCCTACATATATGCTGCAAACCAGAAGAGGGCACCAGATCTCATTACAGATAGTTGTGAGCCACCATGTGGTTGCTGGGAATTGAACTCAGGACCTCTGGAAGAGCAGTCAGTGCTCCTAACCTCTGAGCCATCTCTCCAGCCCCTGAATTCCTGAATCTTATGTTTGGATTGAAATGGTTTTATTTGTCCCTCAGGTTTGACAGATACCTTTGCTCGTATATCAACTTTGGTTGACAATTCTTTAGCTTCAGACTAAAGGTGTGGATTTCATAAGTAAAAAACAAAAAAATATTTATGAATTTGTAGCGTGATTAATAAAAACCCAGAGACAGATACTGGAGTTCAACCTGAAGGTTGGGAAAAATAAAACAGCCAACCACTGGTTCTTACCTCTACCTCAGTCCAAAATGGCGAACCTCTAGAAATCTTCAGTAATAGGAACACTAGTTTTTATGGCAAACTAGGGTGGCCACTGGTATTAAAGGTGTGTGTCACCATTGCTGGGTCTGTAAGGCTGACCAGGGCGACTGTTTTACTCTCTAATCACCAGGCACGCTTCCTTTATTAAAATACAAATGAAATATCACTACGCTGAATGTTAAGCTCAGAATTTCTAGAAGAAAACTCTTGAAAAGCACGTTCAACAGGAACCCCTGACATGTGTTTATTCTTTTCCATAGTCTCTTAAATCCATAAGTTTCCTTTTGATATGTGGTCTCTCAGGTTCCACCAGAGATATGTTTTATATGTAACTGATTACTTTGCTAAAATATAGAAATTTTTTGATGAGGATTCCTAAGGGACTGCAGACCTAAATATGAAAATCTAAAGAATGGATAAGTACATAAAATGAATGATTTGCATATGAGAATAGATAGTGTCTTCACTTTAAATAAAAAATTGCAGCAATTCCTAATTACTATCTAATAAAAAATAAGCATAATGTATAGTTCTTCCTTACAAAAGAAATGGAAAGGTATGCCTACTTACATTAAATAAAGGACTAAAAACGTTGTCTTAATAAGTAGATAGATGATACATTAGATACATAGAGAAAGATATATATATACATATATATGTATATATATATATGTATATATATATATATCTTTCCTTTATAAATATAAAGGAAATAGGTGTGATAAGAAAATAATCAACAGGTGCTATAACTAGTGAATGAATATTTAATAAAAATCAAAATATTTGCCCTGTTTTAAGGTAACTCTTTGCTTTCTTTTAAAATCACAACACAAAAGGTACAGAAAAAATATGGTTCAAACATTTAGTAAACATTTCCTTAAAAACATGTTCTAATATAATAACACGGGTACTGAGATAAAGCAAAATCACATTCTTTCTTTTCACTTATTGAGGACAAAGAAACAAAAATATTCCCATAGAATCCTTCTCTGAGTGTATAAATTAAATTTATTCATAAAATCTAGCAGGTAAATCCAGATTGATCGGCAGTTAGGAAATGGCTGACCTTTAACTTTAAAACAAATTACAATCAGAGAGTCAGAGAAAGATTGAGGATGAAGAATCTCTGAAGAGACACAGCAAATAAATCTCATTCCTCACCATGTGAGTTTGATAGATAAGATACACAGAAGAATTTACTATAGTAAAAAAGATAACAGGAATATTTTTAGGACCTGGAAGCAGTGTTAATTTGGAAAAAGCCTGGATGAAATTTTATGTCTTTGGAGAGAAAATATGGGAAATCATCTAATAATGGAAGTTTAAGAATGCTCTTCTATGCTCAAAGTATCTGTGAATGGGAGGCAGGTAAGAATTTTAGTCTAATCGAAAAATTGGAGACAATCGAAAAGGAAAAAGTGCCAAAAATTATTTGAAAGCAATTAAAATCATTTAGGCTTAGTGTAGATACCCAGGAAACCATGAGTTATTTGATTATTGGATAAAATGTTATTTATTTCTTAACTTTAAATTTTTTTCTGCTATTTTTAACTATTTTTGGTTTCATTATGAATGTAGGTATTGGATATATTTAGAGGGGGATTTAAAATAAAATAGTATATTGCATGAGAAACAGAAATTTGAATAGTTCAATGCAGTTTGGGGAGGTTTTTTTTTTGTCAGGGATAGCTTAAAATAGCTTTATTTATTTAAGAGTTTCAGGGATGGGGCTGGAGAGATGTCTCAGAGGTTAAGAGCACTGGCTGTTCTTCCAGAGGTCCTGAGTTCAATTCCCAGTGACCATATGATGGCTCACAACCATCTATGAGATCTGGTGCCCTCTTCTGGCAGGCAGGCAGGCATAGTGCAGACAGAACATTATATAGATAATAAATAACGGCTTTAATCCCAGCACTCGGGAGGCAGAGGCAGGCGGATCTCTATGAGTTCGAGACCAGCCTGGTCTACAAAGCTAGCTCCAGGACAGGCTCCAAAGCCACAGAGAAACCCTGTCTCGAAAAACCAAAAAAAAAAAAAAAAAAAAAAAAAAAGAGTTTCAGGGAGAATGATGGAATGACAGAGAAATGTCATGCTACAAAGAAAATTTTTGATAAGTATCATTGGTTAGGATGATAAGTATCATTTGGGTTTACAGTTGGGTTGGTCGTTGCCTTTCTCCTCCGGTAGGATGCAGAGTGCTGATCCCTAGGTAGCAGGCAAGAAGACTCTATTTAGAGGCCAGTTTAATTTCTTCATGTTTAATGAGAATTAAAACTGCTATCTTCAGTGATAGGGCCTTATCCTCAGATATTGGAGAGCCACCAATAGCTCTGGCAATAGCTGGAGATGGTTGAGGGTTTTTAGAAGACCCCTTTGGCCAGTAACTCAACTAGATGTAACCTATTCCTGACACTGGAGGTTTCGCTTAGTGGAAAAAAATATCTAGCACCAACATAGAATTTTAAAGAAATTCAGAAGGTTCAAATATTAAAAGGCAAGACAGTTGGATCAACCTAATCCTAATAGACACACACACACACACACACATATATATATATATTGATTGGCAGCAGATACCCTCTAAAAATCTTTAAGCATGTGGCTAATTTTTTTTCTGATACATCTTTGTCCATAAATCTGCAAACAGGTACAAACTTCCAAATGTACTGAGGACTGCCATTGGCCCCATTTGGCCAACCCCCTTATCCTGTTGCAAGTTCAGTGAGCTGGCACTCGTTTTGCACCCCGGGACGTTTACTTTGGCGTATTTCGTTACTGAGCTTCTAGTGTCTGCTGTTTGGTAATAAAGTCCCACTTGGGGTTTCCAACCAACAGCAATTTGCATTTAGTTTTACAGTCTGTGCTTTGCAATCTTAGTGGCTTCTCTTCTGTCGAGCTGAGGATAGTTGCTCCCAGGCACACCTGAACCTGAAATGAACCAACAATATTTTACAGTTTTTCATCATGCCAAGCAGGAGACGAACACAATATATGCCAATCTCAGCTCTCTGAACAGCTGTTGCTTTAAGGTGATATTGCTAAAGAACTCTAAAACAGAACCAGGCAAATGCCATCCCTGTAAGGATTCTACTATATGTTGGAGATTTCCAGCTGGAAACTTAATTGTAATTTAGACAGAGCATTCAGAGACAGCTTTTGTGCTGCTAGTCTCCATACTTTTATTGAATTGGATAATTTAATCAATAAGTTACAATACTCTCTGGCGTGAAACTATAAAATTCTAGGAGTAGATCAATTTGACATCTGTTTGCTGGCTTCTCTTCCTTCCTGTATTGCCATTCGTCCAGGACTTAATGTCATACTTTCTGTCAGTCACACATTGATGTGCTGGCTGGCAATCTACTTTTTAGACTTTGTCCATATCCATCAGGAGTGTATTCAACCTTATTACTATTCACACACACACACACACACACACACACACACACATACACACACATACACACACATACACAGTCACTCACAGACTCACGGCCTCTATATACAGTGGAGAACGTAGAGAGAATTTAGGAAGTATTTTAACAACATTTGTTACACGATTTGAGTTTGGATTGAAGACCGTTTTAAGAAAAATGTCACTAAAGGAAAGCAATTCAAAGACTCAGTACTTCGCAAACTTATTTCACTTTAGCATGCTGAGTAGCAGTTTTCTTTATGACACTTTCATAAAGAAAAGTGTCTTTGGTTGAGTTTATCCCATGCTTTCTCTCTCCATTCTCCCTGATCCCACCCCAGCTCACACCAGTACTATTCATTTCAGTAGCATCATTTCTGTTTGCTATCTCCTGTGTTGGAAGATCTTATAGATGTAGGTATTAGATAATTTTATGACTATCACTTATGTCCAGTAATGACTACCACACATTAGCTGGGAAGAAGCATGCTTAACTCTGCTATGTTAAATTGGGTGATGATCTTCCGTCTATACTCACACATGACCAGGGATTGCTCCAGTTTTGTCTCTATCATTCTGATCAGAGAGATGTCTTATCTGATTTAAAAAATAATATTGACAGGGGACTTGAAGACCTGTCTGAAAATAAATGATCGGTCCCTGGATGTGGAAGCTGTTCTCTTTCTCTCTCTGGTAGATCTTTAAGAATTCTAAAGAATTTATTCATCATGTATACAATGTTCTACCTGTGTGTATGCTTGCAGGCCAAAAAGAGGGCCAACATGTGGTTGCTGGGAACTGAACTCAGGACCTCTGGAAGAGTAGCCAGTATTCTTAACCACTGAGTCATCTCTTAACATAAGATTATTTTAAAAATAAAAGAAGAATATCAAAAAATATTAAGGAATAAGCAAAAGAAAATGTTCACACATTTTGAAGATTTCTCATAGGGAGGCTTATCCTTTGGTTTATTTATTACAAGAAAGATTTGCAAAGCATGGAACATTTTCCTATTTTTCTTTTTTATTGTTTTATAATTTCATATGCATATGTGTTTTGAATAAAATCATTCCCCTATTATCCAATTCTTCTGTCATCTCTTCTATTTTCTTTCTACACTGGCGTGTACTCTTGAATCCATATATTGTTGCCTGCCAATTCAGGGGTCAGGCCATCTATTTGGGCATTGGTAAACTTTCAGAGTTGTAAAGTTTTCATTTCTGTAGGTATTTCATGTTCTTGAGTACAAGATAATTCTTTCTAAAGCTGTTGTGAATCACTATTTTCTCCTGATTATTTCTTGGTATGTCTTTTGTTTGTATATAGGAAGGCGGATGATGTTTTGTTAATTTTGAAACTTACTACTTTGCTATGTATCAGCTACAAAGGTTTTCTGATGGCTTCTTTGATGACTTTTATGCATATGACCATACATTCTGCAAATAAGGATTCTCTGAGCTTTCCCTTTCATATTTGTATCTTATATCTTTAGTTAAGATTTCAAGCATTATGTTGAATAGAAGGTGGAGAGCGGGCCCATCCTTGTCTTGTTCCTGATTGTAGTGCAAATTCTTAGAGTTTTTTCTTTTAAGAATAGTGTTGGATGTGAGCTTTTTGTAACTTTTCTTTATTATATTGAGATGTGTTGCTGCATCTGTAGATTTTCTTCAGAAATTTTATTATGAAGAAATGATGGATTTCATTAAAGATCTTTTCTGAATCTATATGGTTTCTGTCCCTGAGTTGACTTATCTGCTGGATTCTGTTTATTAATTAATATGTTCAGAAAATTTTCTACATCCATAGCATGGAGATTATTTGATCATAGTATGCTTTTTTATATGTTTTTTTCAATTTGACTTGTTAATATTTTACATTATTTTCATCGATGTTCATGAGTGAGATTGTTTAGTGGTTCTCTTTTGCGGTGGGTCTTCTTTATTTGACTATGATCTCAAGGGAATCCTAGCTTTGGAAAAAGAATTTGGAAGTGTTTTTTCCTTTCCTAATTTACAGAATAACTTGAGCATTATTGGTGTTAGTTATCTGAAGGTCTTGTGGTAGAATCCTCTATGGACACATTTAGCACTGTGCTCCGGGCCCCCTTCTTAAGATTTTTTTAAGTAGTACTTCTATTTCTTTGTTTGTTATGGGTCTGTTAAAAATTGTTTACTTCATCCATATTTAACTTTGGTAGGTCATGTGCATCTAGAATTTCACCCATTTCTTTTCAATGTTATGCTTGATTGAATGTAGAATTTTAAAGTATGTCTTCGAGATTCTAAGAATTTTTTAAGTGTCTCTAGTGATATCATCCCTTTTTTTTCTTGGCAAAACAGAAACCTCAGTCAACCAATGATGCCCAATGTGTGGACAACTGCATCCCCAGAAAACCTGAGAGCTTGGGTAGTAATTCTAGACACAAAACAACAGGGTTAAGCATGGCTTTTGGTAGCAACAATTTCTTGGGTTTGCTCCTTTTGCTAGAGGCAGGTGCATCTCATTCAAGAGAGGCTTCCTGACTCAGCTTCAGCTGCAAAAACTTTACAGCCCTTTTAAGAGGCTCTTCCACAAAACACTTAAATGGTGCTATGTGTAGCTGATAGCATGCTTCTTGGTGATGGCAGGGACATTAAAACTCCATAGATTTGTGGCATTAAACATGGCTCTGGCCAGTACCTCCTCCATGAAGCTGGCCTCTCAGAAAGCTAAGGAATGGGCTGGATCAAGCCATCAAACCCATGGCTTTAATCCTAGTCACACTGCTTAACAAATTAAAGACTCATGTGGTCAGAAAAAAAAAGAGATACAGTAAAGATAATTTCAGATGAAAAAGCTTCTAAACAGTTTTCATTGTGTTTAAAAATCTATGTAGGCTTGGGAGAGAAAAGAAAAAGGATAAAGTCCTTGAAATAAAAAATAAATAAGGAGAGTAGGTGGGTGTGGTAGCACACACCTTTAATCCTAACACTTGGGAAGCAGAGGCAAGCAGATCTCTATGAGTTCAAGGACAGCCTGGTCTACAGAGTGAATTCCAGGACAGCCAAAGATACAGAGAGAAACTTTATCTCAAAAAGCCAATTAAAAATAAAAATAAAAGAAATAGAATTTATAATAAAGTCATCTAAGGATGAAAAATACAGAGAGAGTCTGGATACTATATGTTATTGTGTTGTCTTTAAATTGTTTGATGGCTGGAGAAGGAGCAAAAGTTGCTAAAAGACATTTCATTATAAATGTTGCTGGATTAATCCAATATATACATATATATGTATATATTGAAAATACTTTGACTTTAAAATTTAAGTCAAAAGACATGTTACTTTGAAGAAGAGGTTTTGCTTATGCTTCCACAGGAAATGAGAAGCTGTGGATTCAATCTGAGTTAAAAAAAAAAATCAGGTTTGACCAAGGAAGACCCCCGAGAACTCTCCAATAGATGCAATGGCCCAGATGTCTGAGTTCCACATTCAGAACAGTTCAAAGATTGTTGCCTGAGATGATCAAGCCTCACAGGATACTCTAGTCAGGACTTTATCCTAATTCTAAATTATCTTTAGGTTCCCATAAGATTATCAGCGCCTCCAACAGCAGGAAGTAGCCTGGAAAACTATGTTCACATTCTAAAAAAGTGGATTAATGATGTTTGCCTTTCTTTAGAATGTTGGTTGCAAGTTTTATGGATAATGGTCAGTAGAAAAGCTAAATAAAGGAGATTTGAATCAGAGCTCTTGTTTAATAAAAAAAGGGGGGGGGAATGCTATGGGATAATGATCTGTACCCTTTCACTTGTATTTTTAATAAACACTGATTGGCCAGTAGCCAGGCAGGAAGTATATGTGGAGCATCCAGGCATGAAGTAGTACTGGGGCAATGTGAATTCTGGGAAAAGAGAAGTTTCAGTCTGCCGTCACCACCCAGACAGAGAGAAAGCTAGACACAGAGCAAGCAAGATGTGACTGCCTCTTTGAAAAAGGTACCAAGCCACATTGCTAACACAGACAAGAATTATGAGCTAATATATGTTATAAGTGTTAATAGGAAGTCTCAGATGCTAGGCCAATCACTTTATAATTAATGTAGACCTCTGTGCGATTTCTTTGGGACTTAACAAATGTGGGAATTGGGCAGGACAGAAACCTCACTCAACAGTCTTCTCCCCATTTCCCTTGCTTAACTTGGCTAAATGGCATTTTTTTCTAAGAATTAATTTATTTTCATTTATTTCTTTTTAATCTCTTTATAATTTTTGTTTCACTCATTTCAGACTTGATTTTTTGCTTTCTTTTCCTTTTTTGAAAATATTTTTTCTCATATCTCTCATTTAAGGTAGAAAGGGCTTTTGAATATGCCAATATCCTTTGTGATAAAAGTCCTGGAAAGAAGAGGAATACAATGGTCATACATCAATATAATAGAATCATTTTACAGTAAGACCACAGCCGACATCAACAAATTGAGAGCACCTTAAAGCATTTCCACTAAAATCAGAAACAAGGCAAAATTGCCACTCTCTCCGTAGCTACTCAATTCTGGAAATTTTAGCAGGAGCAATAAGACAACTGAAGGAGGTCTTTTGAATTCAATTGGAAAGGGAGAGGTTGAAGTATCTTTATTTGTAGATAATACATTATTATACATAATCGACCTCAAAATTTCATCACAAACTACTGCAGCTGATAAACGCTTTCGGGAATGGAGCGGAGATACAAAATTAACTCCCAGAAATCAGTAGACTTCCTATATACAAATGACACACAGACCTAGAAAGAAACCAGGGAAACGATGCCTTTCCAAATAGGAGCAAAATAGAAAATATATTGGAGTAGCTCTAACCAAGAGAGTGAAAGACTTTAAGACATTGAAGAAGTGAATTAAAGAAGATATCAAAATATGGAAAGATCAATTATGCTCATGGTTCAGAACATTAATCAGCAAAAAGTATCCACACTACAAAAAGCAATCCACAGATTTAGGGATCATTTGAAGATCTCTTCCTGACAGGTGATAGCTTTTGTTTTTCCAAGGCCTTCAGGTAATTGTTGCATTTTTAATTTGAAAACTCCCATTTTTTTATGAAGTACTTGCTACTCTCATCATATGAGTATAGCTGCCTTCATTTTAACCAGTAGAGTTGGGTAAATTACATTTTTATTTTCATTAAGTTCTATTATTTTGTTTAATTTTCTTTTTGTTTCTTCTTTTATTTAATTGCCATACACTTGCATGTGATTTATTCTCCATCTATTTTTGTATTTTATTTAATTTCTTTTGATATCTAGTTTACAACATTGTGGTAGGACACAATGCAGGATGTTATTTCATTTTTTTCTACATATTTGAGACTTGCTTTATTTCTTACTATATGATCAATTTTGAAGAACATATCATTGTTCTTTCTTTAGCATTCGAATAAAATGTTATGTAGACGTCTGTTAGGTCAATTGGATGCATGATGTAATTTAGCCATAATGTTTCTTTGGGTTTTTGTGTAGATGGCATGGTCAGAAATTCCTTTAATCTGTTTTACCATGTTTTACTATGCTTTAATCTTAATAAGTAATGTTCCTGGTTATAATATCTTGGGTGATAATTGTGAACTCTGTTCAGAGCTTTGAATACATTTTTTTCAGGCCTTTCTGTCTTTAAAATTTCTACAGAATCAGGTGTTATTTTGATGGGCTAACTTTATATGTTAATTGGCTTTCATTATGTTCCTATGTTCTTAATGTTTTAACTACATGTTGTGGTGAGATTTTTTTTTCTGACTCTGCTTGTATTTTTAATTCTCTTATACCTGGATAAGATTCTTTTTCCCTATTCTTGGGTAATTTTATACAATTATTTTATTGAATAGTATTTTTGCCTTCATATGAATATTCTCCTTCTTTCTTATATAATACGAAGGATAGATTTTTCAAGTTATACCAGACACCCCCTATACACATGTATACATATATGTATGTATGTGCATATGTATATGTGTATACACACACACACACACACCTTTTCTTCTTTACTCAGTGATACAATTCCTAGATCTTTTTCTTTAGCTCAGATTAAATTTTCTACATGAACCATTCTGGTAACAAAACTGCCCACCGAATGTTTGTTTGTTTATCTATTGGTTTACTTATTAATTTTCTTTTCCTGTATCATTCAGTTTGGCTTTTTTTCCCCAGAAGTTGAATCTCCTTGTTGTACTTTATTTTCACATCTTGGCTTGACTTTCTTATTTCATTCGCCTGATGTTTTTTTTCTTTCATGGATCATATTCATGTCTTCTTTGAGTTGGTCAAGCACACCTCCACTTTTCTGAATACATTTTTGGGAGTTCTTTAAGGTTCTTTCCCTTTGTTAGTTTTAGTATTGGATTAGTTATCTGTATAAGAAACATGTTGGTTTGGATTTGGGCATTTTCATTTATATATTTTTTTATTTTTGTTGTTTCCTTTCTTCTTACAGTGTAGGCTTTAAAACACAAGCATATATATATAATATGGAAGATCAAGGCTTTGACCACAACAAAATCCAAAATCTTATAAAAATTTACTCATTGATATAATTCCCTAGATGAACACAAGAGCAGAGGATTTCAAAGAATTATCCTAAACGTCACCAGGTAATTCAGGGGTTTAAATTGAATGAAATGAAGTGGCCCAATGGGCCTAAAATATTAATTGTCTTAGTGATACCTAAGGAGATCCACTCATAAGGATGATGGAAATGATGAAGATAATCAAATATCTGAAAATGTTCT